>NC_045550.1:58185913-58348413 GCF_009769535.1 Thamnophis elegans
AAGGGAGGGAGGGAGGGAGGGAGGGAGGGAGGGAGGGAGGGAGGGAGGGAGGGAGATTTGACAAGCATGTTTTTAGAGAACATCAAATACTAAAGAAGAGGTACTTTCTCCCAAAAGATGCTTTTAGATAGACCTAAGAAATGCCTGAAGTGATGCAGTGACTCAGTGGCTAAGACAGATCGGCAGTTCAGAGGTTGGAATGCCTAGTGCCGCATAACAGAGTGAGCTCCCATTAGTTGTCCCAGCTTCTGCCAATCTAGCAATTCAAAAGCATGTAAAAATGCAAGTAGAAAAATAGAAACCATTTTTAGTGGCAAGGTAACAGCGTTCCATGCACTTCAGCATTTAATCATGCTGGCCATATGACCACAGAGACGTCTTTGGACAGTGCTGGTTCTTTGGCTTTGAAATGGAGATGCGCACCACCCACTAGAGTCGGGAATGACTAGCATATATATGCAAGGGGAACCTTTATCTTTAAGAAATGCCTATATCCATCTTTTCAGCAAAATTATACAAGGACTAAGACTGTTATACAAATTAAGCTTGAAATATCAAGCAAATAGGAACTTGTGAGAGAACAGCTATGGATCCACGAAACTATAGACCTATCAGCCTGACCTCAATACCAGGAAAGATTCTGGAAAAGATAATCAAGCAACAAATTTGCAAACACTTAGAAGTAAACAAAGTAATAGCCAAAAGCCAACATGGGTTTGTCAAAAACAGATCATGCCAGACTAATCTTATTGCATTCTTTGATAATGTGACAAAATTAGTGGACCACAGGAATGCTGTCGATATAGTTTACTTGGACTTCAGTAAGGCATTTGATAAAGTAGACCATAACCTACTACTAGATAAAGTAGAAGAATGTGGATTGGACAACATCGCCACCAGATGGATTTGTAACTGGCTGACCAACCACACTCAACATGTAGTCCTCAATGGAACTGCATCTTCATGGAGGGAAGTATGCAGTGGAATACCCCAAGGCTCTGTTTTAGGCTCAGTACTCTTCAACAGCTTCATCAATGATTTGGATGAGAAAATAAATGGGGAACTCATCAAATTTGCAGATGACAGCAAGCTGGAAGGAATAGCCAACACTCCACAAAACAGGCTTAAGAATCAGAAGTATTTTGACAAACTTGAACATTGGGCACTATCTAATAAAATGAAATTAAATGGTGAAAAGAGTAAGGTTCTATATTTAGGCAAGAAAAGCCAAATGCACAGGTACAGTATAGGTGGTACCTTGCTCAATAATAGTAACTATCAGAGGGATCTTGGACTCCTAGTGGACAACCATTTAAATATGAGCCAGCAGTGTGCAGCAGCTGCCAAAAAAGCCAATACAGTTCTAGGCTAAATAAACAGAGGGATAGAATCAAGATCACGTGAAGTGTTAATATCACTTTATAATGCCTTGGTAAGGCCACACTTGGAATACTGCATTCAGTTTTGGCCACCATGATGTAGAAAAGATGTGGAGATTCTAGAAATAGTGCAGAGAAGAGCAACAAAGATGATTAGGGGACTGGAGACTAAACATATGAAGAACGGTTGCAGGAACTGGGTATGTCTAGTTTAATGAAAAGAAGGACTAGGGGAGACATGATAGCAATATCTCAGGGATTGCCACAAAGAAGAGGAAGTCAAACTATTCTCCAAGGTACCTGAGAGTAGAACAAAAAGCAATGGGAAACTAATCAAGGAGAGAAGTGACTTTGAACTGAGGAGAAATTTCCTGATAGAACAATTAATCAGTGGAAGAATTTGCCTCCAGAAGATGTGAATGCCCCAACACTGGAAGTCTTTAAGAAGATGTTGGATAGCCATTTGTCTGGAAAGGTATAGGGTTTCCTGCCTAGGCAGAGGGTTGAACTAGAAGACCTCCAAGGTCCCTTCCAACTCTGCTATTGTATTGTATTGTATTGTATTGTATTGTATTGTATTGTATTGTATTGTATTGTATTGTATTGTATTGTATTGTATTGTATTGTATTGTATTGTATTGTATTGTATTGTATTGTATTCTTGTCCCTTTAAGTCATCTCCCTAGCCAGCACAGCAATTGTGGGCTATAAAAGCTCACAATGAGTACTAGACTTTGAGTGCTTATATGTGTGTTAATTAGGGATCTGTGTTTTGGCTCTCTTGGGTTTTGTAGCCCACTGATTTGAATATATGTGAAAGAACCTATGACAGAATTAGGCTGTATTTTCAGAAAGCTAAATGACAATTGCTTAAGATTTTATTTAGCATTGACGTACTTAAGGCTAATATGAAATGAGAATAATTTCTAATTCTGTTTATATGCACTCTAATGCAGAAAGTGAAGAGGAACTAAAGAGCCTCTTGATGCAGGTGAAGAAGTTGGCTTGAACCTCAACATTAAGAAAACTAAGATCATGGCATCCAGTCCTCTTAATTCCTGGCAAATAGATGGGGAAGAAATGGAGGTAGTGACAGATTTTATTTTCCTGGGGATGAAAGCTATGGCAAATCTAGACAGCATACTGAAAAGCAGATACATCACCCTGCGAACAAAAGTGTGTGTAGTCAAGGCTATGGTTTTCCCAGCTGCAATGTATGGCTGTGAAAGTTGGACCGTAAGAAAGGCTAAGCACCAAGGAATTGAGGCCTTTGAATTGTGGTGATGAAGAAGCCTCCTGTGAGTCCCTTGGACTGCAAGACAATCAAACTGATCAGTCCTAGATCAACCCCGACTGCTTTTTTAGAAGGCCAGATCCTGAAGATGAAACTCAAATACTTGGCTACCTAATGAGAAAGAAGGACTCACTGGAGAAGAGCCTAATGCTAGGAACAACTGAGGGCAAAAGAAGAAGGCAGAGAATGAGGTGGCTGGATGGAGTCACTGAAGCAGTAGGCGCAAGCATAAATGGACTCCAGAGGATGGTAAAGGACAGGAAGGAACGTTGTCCATGGGGTTGCGATGGGTCGGACACGACTTCGCAACTAACAACAACAAATATATAAATTTCTGTAGTCTCTTCTTCCTGCATCTACAGTCTGTGAACTATTAGGGAAGAGCTGTCGTCATTCTCTTTCTCTCACACACACTATCTGGGCTGAGTTGTTCCTTACTTACTCTTGAAAGCACCCCCTTCCTCCTTGGAATAACTAGATTCCATTGCAATAATTCTATCTATGGAGAGTTTTCAGGCTATATTCACTGCTGTGTGGCAGAAAGGACAGCATCCCAACATTTACAGAAATACCACACATTTAATGAAAACAAGGACCCTAATGATTTCTCTTCTCCAAAAATAAGAACTAATAAGAAAAATAAAAATAAGACCATACAGGACTGGTCAATTTCAGTGCTTATAGAAACCTGAACTATTTTTATTAGGTATAATATCAGGTAAACCTAATAAGAAAAGTATGTATTTCATATTGCACATCTTGACAGCAGTAAGGATTGTATTTGTGCAATGCTGGAAAAATGATGAAACACCATGAGATGAAGAAATGATTATGAAGATACTAGAGTGTACAGAAATGGATAGGCTGACATTAAAAGTGAAACAGAAAGAAGATGCAGAATGTTATCTGCATGTTGGGGGGAAAGGGCTGGAATTTAAGAATGTAACATGCATTGCTAAGCAAATTAAAAACTCAGACAACATGATATATATTAAGCACTAAGAAATATAATTAACAAAAAATTAATTAAAAAAGAAGAGGAATTTGAAGGTTGGGGAGAAATTCAAAGCAGATCTGGGAAAAGCAATTATGGTGCTGCACTCCTGTACAGTGAAATGGGTTATTGCAAATTCTAATTGTTTTATCTATTTTTAAAATTAGTCTTTCATAAGAATGTTTCTACGTTGTGTCTCTTTGTTTTTTTACCCAATAATCAGTCAGTGTATAAATAAATAAAATCATAATGTAAAACATAGTCAAGGTTTTTTCGCAAGAACCTTCCACAAAAGGGACACAATCTAAAAGTTTACACCTCTTGTGGCCCCAGAAGTTCACCTCATGAGGTGATCACTGTGGAGAATCATTACTTTAGTCATGGCTATCATTTAGAGCATTCTTTCTATCCCGTGATCAAAAAAGTGTTTTTGCAAGAACAACTTCAGAATATGATCTATCTGATTATATTTAATTATTTATGGAATGGGAATATATACTCTTTGAGTTAGCTTGCCGTTCATTTACCTTATTTTCCCTCAGCATTATAGATGTTCAATCTTGATATAATAAACAGAATCATTCCTTCATCTTTCATGAAGAACTACGGGCTTACATAGGAATTCGTTTTGTGCAGGGTTTTATTGTACGAGTACTATATCATTTAAATATTATCTCATCAAGACTGCTTTATTGAATTTTCCTTAGGTAAATCTAAAAAGAATGAAAAGCCATAAGACATATTTCTGCATAAGATATGAAATGAAAAGACAAAGGAGCAGGGAATTCTGGAATCCAAAGAAAAATTCCAGAAAGGAAAGAATAAATGAATCTCTTTTCAAGATTTGGAATAACAGAATAGAATAACAGAATAACAGACTTGGAAGAGATTTTGGAGGTCTTCTAGTCCTCTAGTCTAGTTCTACCCCCCCTATAACATTTCAGACAAGTGCTTGTCCAACTTCTACTTAAAAACTTCCAGTGTTGGAGCATTCACAACTTCTGGAGGCAAGTTGTTCCACTGATACATTATTCTAACATTCAGCACCTGTCAGAATCCCCAATCTAGCTTTGAAATGCGAACTATTAAAAAAAAAAGGATAATTCTCTTTCTCTATTCAAAATTATATTTATTTTTTATATTCGAGAAACTTTAGCAAAAAGTAAGAGGTTTATTTTTTTCCTCCTAATGCATATTGATTTTGTGCACGCTTTCTTTATTCTAGTACTGCAAATGGCTCACATGATCCTCTCTATGTCCCTATTTTGATGTTAGTTCTTCTGGGATTCCTGTTAGGAAGATGCTGTCCTGCATATAAAAGATAGGCAAGTTAATAAAGTAAGCTACAGAAGGAGACAAAATAGAGAGCACATTTTTTTTTCATGGAGTTTTAAGTTTTGTCTTGCTCAAGCACGTTTCCCCCCTGCCCCTCCATACTTATGAAAATATAAATCCACTACTCTGATACATAACACACAAGTTGCTTAAGAGTATGCAGTATTATTCCCCTTTGACAAAATAGCCAATATTTGCTAGTGCTGTTATCACAAAACCAAATTTTAATATCCTGCTCGCTATTTCTTAAAGAACCACTTCATCTTTGAAAAAGCAACATGTATGTATGTGTGTGTGTGTGTGTGTGTGTATGTATGTATATATACATATACATATACATATACATATACATATACATATACATATACATATACATATACATATACATATACATATACATATACATATACATATACATATATATATATATATATATATATATATATATATACACACACACACACACACACATGTTCTAATATATATGGATAAACCCTCATATATTTGCTTCTGTTCAATCTCGACATTGCATTTGGATTCCGCAACCTTTAGTATAAAGTAAAGCCTACCTAAAAAAAAAAAGACAAAATAATTGGCATGGTTTTATCTTTCCAGATCAAATGTTTAGAAACACATTTCCTTAATTTCTGTTAATTAAGTGCGTCTTGTGACCCTCATCTGACCTGACCCATCACAAGACCCTCACCTGACATCATAACCTATTGACCACACAAAGCCCTTATAAGAATAGAATAGGATAGAACAGAACAGAGCAGAATAAAATTCTTTATTGGGCAAGTGTGATTGGACATACAAGGAATTTGTCTTTGGTGCATATGGTCTCAATGTACATAAAAGAGATACATTCGTCACAAATCATAACGTACAACACTTAATGATAGTCATAGGGTACAAATAAGTAAACAAATCATACTAGGAAACAATCAATATAGATAGTAAGTTACAGTCATAAGGGGAAGGAGACGGGCGGTAGGAACAATGAGAAGATTAATAGTAATAGTAGTGCAGACTTAGTGAATAGTTTGACAGTGTGAGAGAATGGTGGTTGGGAAAAAAAACTGTCCTTGTGTCTAATTATTCTGGTGTGCAGTGCTCTATAGTGTCATTTTGAGAGTAGGAATTGAAACAATTTATGTCCAGGATGTGAGGGGTCTGTAAATATTTTTACAGCCCTCTTTTTGACTCGTGCAGTATACAGAGGAACAGAAGCAGAAGAAGACCAACATTAACATTCCCTAAATTTGCTGAAGATGTTACCTAGCCTATTAATGAAATGTTCAGAAAGCAACCCGCAAGTTCAGAGAACAACCTCCATCCTCATTTATTTTAAAGTAGTAGATATTAATAGTGGATAATAATAGTGGATTTATTGAAAGCTATAAGGAGCCAAGACTGGATAGGACCAATGGAGGAGATGGCCACTGAGAAAAGCTGGGAAGTATGAAAATAATTGAATATACTGCACACAGGTACAACAAAATCCAGGCATACTGTGAATGAATGGGACTATTCGGTGGTTTCTGTTCTTTGCGATTGTCATGACATGCAGACAACAACACATAGGTATACCTGCTCTTTGTGTCCCAATCACATTGCACTTGAACACCTCATGGAAATGTGCAGAACATAATTAATGCTAGTTTCTTTTCCTTTCTTTATTTAAAAGTTTTTTTTATTTTTCTACAAAGATATCGTTGTGTGAACAGTGTAGAACCAGAGTTCCATTTTAGTACAAATAAAGCAAAACTCTTCATATTTAACACAATGAACAGACTTTTTCAGACTTTTTGTAGTAATACACAGATTGTGTTGAATTATAATCTTTCCTTAATTAGTCAATATTTCAGTACATTATTTTTATGCCAATCTCCATATTCTTGATATCCTTTTACTACATAGATAGAATACCAATAATCATATCCGTTATGTTTAACAAATTTATATAATTCTAATAGTGATACACAGACTTATATTGAATTATAACCTTCCATTGTCCCCCTTTCTAATTTTTGGTTATGCCACTGTTATATTTTTAAAAATCCCCCTTTCTAATCACATTTAAAAACAAATAAAACAATGCTCATCTTCATTATATTTGACAAGTTATATAATTCTAATAATAATATTAGAATGTTGCCAGTTTCTGAGCAAGATCTGTTTAATTTGTGTACATTTTTAATCTTGTAATTTATATTTTAAACTTTACGCGACATAGTATCCCTTATTTTAATTGTGATGCTTCTGACACGAATAAACGGACATTTTATAATTGCCTCTTTTATAATCAAAATGGTCTTCCAGGCAGAAGTGGCCTCTGTGTGTTTATCTGCTTTTGTCAGTCTATGACAGCACTTTACAGCATGCTGGATATAACTGGAGCTCTTTAAATAGGCAGACATGGCTATTCCCAGGGACAGTGTGAGGGGGGAAAAATCATGCTTGGTTTGTAGAAAAGTGTTATGTTTGTGGCCTGCATGCTCTAAAGCCCCCCCCCTTTTAACTTTAAAATCTGTGGTGCTACAAAGCCCTTCTAAACGAGTGTAAAGATGCTACACTCAATCCAGGAGAATGTCTCCAAAGCCATGTTCTCTTCTGAAGGAATTCTAAAGCAAAATGCTCTTTCATCATATTGAATGAGAATTGTAAGAAAAAACATCGGGAGGATTTCTCTGGCCCATACTTTCCTTTCTGAAAGGGGACTGAACAAATGTTGCTTCAAGTTCTTGCATGCCTCCCTCTTCAGCTGTGAAAGAATCTAAACCGTCTGCCCATTGTTGAACAATGCACAAAGGATCAAAAATGGGGGTTAGTCAAATAATAATAGCAACACTGACAACATGTCTGTGCATCATAAGGTCACAGCAAGTAGGCCCCTTCAGTGTTTGTTTCGCATCAACACTGGTAAACTGTGAGCTTATATAACATTTGGTGCAATGCCGTTTCTTCGGCATTCACCTTTCGAAGCCTTCATCTGAAAAGGATTTAATCTGTGCCGTGTATGAACAAACTAAAGTATGGCAGATTTATTCATTTAAGAGAATTATTCATTTAATTTTTGCACTTAGCATTTAGGCTCATTTGCTATTCATTTATTCTTCCCACTGACATTCATCTATGCGTTTATCAAATATTCATTTAAATGGGGTTCATTCCAACTACAACAATTATTTTGTAATGGTATATGGCAGGGGTCAGCAACCCATGGCTCTGGAGTTACATATGGCTCTTTCATCCCTGTTCTGCGGCTCCCTGTCACCAGTCAGCACCACAATTTTGAGAGGAGCTTCTGGTTGATGGGGAAGCAGGGCACGCCAGGAAGAGACTCTATGGCAAGGGGCGGGTTTTCCAGTCAGCTCTACAATTGATATGGCTTTCAGTTAGGACAGGTAGAGAAAAGGGAGTGCGTGTTAGGAGATTCTTTGATCGGGAAACTGGATTTCCGGTCGGCTCCAGAATTGAATAGGGGACTTCCAATTAGGACTTCGTAGCTCTTTAAGTGTTTAAGGTTGCCAACCCCTGGTATATCAGAAAGAGCTTTGGAGATTGACCCAGAGATTCTCCCAAGGAAGAATCAAATAAGAGAGAGTCTAGCCAATGGCTGGATAGTGACTGGGACAGGAGGCTCAGAAGGGACCTAGTTTCTCAGACTGTAAAAGAGATGGAGGAAGACTTGTGCTTTCAGACTTGCAAGATTCTGTTAATGTAGCTTTACAATAAAGGAGAATTGGTTCCTTTGGTCATGTGTCCTATTTGGTCTATGTAGTAACACTAGGTTGCATATGGCCTAATCTGCAATATTTTCTTTTTACAACAAAGAGAGTGCAAGTTGGCTTTCATCTTAGGCACGAAGCCAGCTGGGAGATCTTGAACCAGGCACTCTCTCCTAGCCCTAGGAAGAAGGTAGTAATGAGAAACTTGCAGTAACTTTTGAAAACTTGCCAAGAAAACAGTAAAACATAAAACTTTTGAACACTTGCCAATAAACCAGTATTGCAGTATTTGAGGGGCTGCTACAAAGAAGAAGGAGGTCAACTTATTTTCCAAAGCACCAAAAGGCAAGGCAAGAAACTAATGGATGGAAACTAATCAAGGATAAAAGCAATCTAGAATTAAGGAGAAATTTCCTGACAGTGAGAACAATTCACCAGTGGAATAGCTTGCCTTCAGAAGGTGTGGGTGCTTAATCAATGGATATTTTTAAGAAGAGACTGGACAGCCACTTGTGTGAAATGATATAGGGTCTCCTACTTGAGCAAGGGGTTGTACTAGAAGATTTCCAAGGTTCAGTTCAGTTCAGTTCAGTTCAGTTGAGTTTATTTATAGGCCGCCCTTTTCCCTGAGGGGACTCAGGGCGGCTAACAACTTGTATGGGAGGGGAGGACATACAATAACATAAAAACACAATATATAATTAAAACCAAGCAACATTCATACAACATTCGGGTGGGGGCGGACTATGGTCTTACCCCCAGGCCTGACGGGATAGCCAGATCTTGAGGGCTGTGCGGAAGGTCTGAAGGGTGGTGAGGGTACGAATCTCCACGGGGAGATCGTTCCAGAGGGTCGGAGCTGCTACTGAAAAGGCTCTCCTCCGCGTAGTTGCCAGCCGGCACTGGCTGGCAGATGGCACTCGGAGGAGGCCCAATCTGTGAGATCTTATGGGTCGAGAGGAGGTGATTGGCAGGAGGCGGTCTCCCAAGTACGCAGATCCACTACCATGAAGGGCTTTGTAGGTAGTAAGAAGCACCTTGAAGCGCACACGGAGATCAACAGGTAGCCAGTGCAGCTCGCGGAGGATAGGTGTTATGTGGGCGAACCGAGGTGCACCCACAATCACTCGCGCGGCCGCATTCTGGACTAGCTGAAGCCGCCGGATGCTCTTCGAGGGCAGCCCCATGTAGAGCACATTGCAGTATTCCAGTCTAGAGGTCACGAGGGCGCGAGTGACTGTTGTGAGAGCCTCCCGGTTCAGGTAGGGTCGCAACTGGCGCACCAGGCGAACCTGGGCAAATGCCCCCCTGGTCACAGCCGACAGATGGTAATCAAAGGTCAGCTGCGGATCCAGGAGGACTCCCAAGTTGCGAACCCTGTCTGAGGGGTGTAAAATTTGGCCCCCCAGCCTGAGCGATGGAACACCAACCAAATTTTTGGGAGGGAAACACAACAGCCACTCGGTCTTTTCTGGGTTGAGTACAAGCTTGTTAGCCCTCATCCAGTCCCTAACAGCTTCAAGTCCCTGGTTCATCACGTCCACCGCTTCATTGAGTTGGCACGGGGCGGACAGATACAGCTGCGTATCGTCCGCATATTGGTGGTATCTTATCCCGTGCCTCCGAATGATCTCGCCCAGCGGTTTCATGTAGATATTAAATAGTACGGGGGACAGGACCGACCCCTGTGGCACCCCATATGTTAGGGGCCTCATGGTCGATCTCTGTCCCCCGACCAACACCGACAGCTGGAAGGTCCCTTCCAGCTCTATTCTGATTGATTGATTGATTGATTGATTGATAGCTGCAGGGATTGTAGAGCATCAGGACTGAAATGAATTCTGATTTTTACATTTTCAATTTATTTTGAGTTATGAACATTTATAATTTTCCTTTCTTACTGTACATTCATTCCAGGTTTCTAATGTAAGCTCTATTAATTAGCTCAATTATATTTTTAAACAATCCTTACTGGGGTATATAAAAGCTCCTAGAATAACTTGCTTTATTTATATTTCTTGCTAAGGGGCTGGCAAAAGTCTTAATAAAGATGCTACTTTTCAAGACATCTTATCACCCTTTTAAAAAGCACAGGGACGTACAGTTTGGGCAACTGAAGCATTAAATTTTTCTGGCACCTTTCCTGTTATAGAAAAAGTTATAACTGTCCACTTTTTCCTAACCACAGATGAGAATTGTGACAGAATGGAGAACATAGTCACTGCCTGCAACCTGTCACATATTCTTAGAACATGATCTCTCAGGCATTAAAAAATGTTCTTGTCATTAGTAGCCTGAATCTGGAAAAGGACTGAGAATATATATGTGTGTGTGTGTGTGTGTGTGTGTGTGTGCGCGCGCACGTACGTATGTATCAGGGGTGGGTTTCTCACCCCGTTCCAACCGGTTCGGTTGGAACGAGGCCGGCGGCGTCCTCACGCACGCACGCGGCGTCCTCACGCACGCACGCGGCGTCCTTGTGCACGCACGTGGCACACGCGTGCGTACTAGTGTCTGCGCAATGCTCCAGCTGCTCCTGGAGGATCGCGCAGGCACTGTATGCGTTCTGCGCATGCGTAGAAGCGCAGAATTCGTAAAAACCGGGTAAGGAGCGGGGGCGGGTGTGCGGGCGCGCGCAGGCGCGGGGGGGGGGGCTTCGCCGTTCCCGGAAGTTACTTACTTCCGGGTTCGGCGACCAACCGGATCGCAGGGACCGGTGCGAACCGGTCGAAACCCACCCCTGGTATGTATGTACGTATGTATGTATGTACGTACGTACGTACGTACGTACATACGTACGTGTGTGTGTATATATATATTCTGATTCTGATTTCTGGTTCTGATTCTTTTGTTTGATAGTTGGTGTGAAAGTTCCAAATTGGGCAAGTCCATCTGTTGGCTGAATTCACAGCCAACATAATTCATTGAGGATTTTGGACATTGATTTCCAATGCATATGAAGATAACTAAGTTAGGAAAGGTTTTCATCTTTCTCTCTGTATCTATCTATCTATCTATCTCTCTATCACAAGGTCCAATCAAGGAACACGTTTTAAATATATCTTTTTTTTAAAAAAAAGTTTTTTTTATTTTTAAACAAAGACAAAGAAAACATAAAACATAAAATCTTCTTCAATTATATATAGCGTGTCGTTTGGTTACAGGTTTTTGTGCATAATTTCCATAGTCACCACTTTCAATTGTATATAGAATCACAAATTATCCTTCAAATATATATAAATACATTATTATCATTGTACATCATTTGTTCAGTTGCAATTGTTATTCCTTCATCAAGGAACACATTTTAAATATATCTTAATTGCAGGTTTATTTCTTTTTATATAGCCAGTGGTCATATATAGTGGTCTTCAGTTGGACAAAAGAGAAAAAAAAGTTAATTGTAAACCATATTGCTGGGAACTGAAGCCACCCAGGTTTCCCAACCTGAATTAAATTTCTAAAGAAAAAATAAATTTAGGATCCATCCCCCCCCCGGGTCTGGGTAGCCAGCATAGATGTGTTTGCAAAATCATAAAGTGATGTGTAACAAAGCTACAGCCTCAAAAACTTCTGTTGGTTCACAATAATAAATTCAAAAGCTACATCAAAATAAGTTCTAGCTAAATTCTAAATCACCCTGAGTTAGAAGAATAGATTTTTATTGAGATGGGGAAAACAATCAGGAAATTAGAAGACAGATTTTGGTCCAGTATTAGTCAAACAGAGTGAACCCCTGATGAAGCCATATTAAAAAGCCAGCAAAAGCAGAAAATGGGTTCAACTTGATATTTGATAGGTTTTTAATTATCCAGGAATGCACAATTTGCTATTGTTTGATAAGGTTTCATTACATGCATGATTTGGGATGTCTGAGTAGGCAGAGGACATTGATACTGGGGGGAAAAGACAAGAGGGTTAAGTGGAGGAGGCAATTTTTAGTTTCTTGGCAACAAAAACTATAGTGAAAAACTGAAAAAAATGTGCTTAAGCCTACATGTATATTAAATTATGTAGAAAGTTAGCACCCACCTCTCTCCTAGAAAAATGAAATATCTTAGGAAATATTAGGAAAGGGCAGAATATTTCCCCTAAAAGGGAAGCAGAAACTCAGCTCCCACCATCCTCAAGAGTCCACAACAGATGTCCTCACTTAAGAGATAAAGAGATAACTAGGTCTATTCATACGCAAATGCCCTCACCCAGGATCCAACAAAAGTAGGATTAGCCCTCTACCTATCTAGCAACTGATCTCACCACATGACACCTGGGAAGATTACATCATCCAGCAAGGCTCAACCAAGCCTGGGACACAAACACAGCCTACAGAGTTGCCCCTGCATGGCCCAATGGGAGTCTGACAACCAATCAGAAAAGAAGCTCAAATCCAAAACCCCAGAGATGGTCTAAAACCAGGGCACTCTCAACATCTCTTTCCTTTCCCCCCAGGACCTCAAACCATGTGGTCCTGTCCACCATTAAAAACCATCTTTCCAAGAAATCTCCATGTTTCCAGAGTCTTTCTTCCCACTTGGAACTGAACCCAAGTTTCCAACCATTACAATTAAGCACTGGTTTTCAATCTTTTTCAATAAATATTTTATATCCAAGAATATGCCAAGGATAATATAACATCAATGAAGATGTGGTTTCCAGGTTTCACCATAGAAATGTAGGATGAATCAGAGATTTCCATGAAGGCATGGCAAGCTATGTATGACTTTTGAAGAGTGGAGATAATAATCCTGGCAACTGGCATGTAGAATGGTTCTTCAGAACCTTTCCAGATCAGAAGACAATCACCCAGATGTATTTCAGATGACTGAAAGACTGTCTCCTACAAGTTTGAAGGCCAGAAGATGAAAGGATCAACCATCAAGCCCACAACTACAGCAGACTCTTTTAAAGGATGCTGCGTTTGCTAACTTTGCTTCTAATCTTTGGGAAATTGTTTATCTAACCCTGTTAAAGCTACTAGAGATGTTCAAAAAGGAAAGTTTGCAAGGCCACCTTGTGAGTCTATCTTTGTTTTTGAACCAAAGAAAAAGTTAATATAAGTTTACAAATTTTAAACAAATGGCAAAACACTAAGTACAATTTTGAGCTGACAATATTATAAGCAAATTAAGGGTTGGATTCTTTATTTGCACTTTTTACTTTTATTTTTCTTTGTCTGAGTTTACTTGGTATTAATTTTTATTAATGTAATGGGAAAGACTGTAATACTGGAATCGGGAAATAAATGAAATAATCAAAATCTAAGCTGACAAGAGAAAGAAGCAGACAATTTACAACATCATAATATCTGAAAGTTTCAAAGCTTAATATTCTGAAAACAACCCCCCCCAAAAAAGAAGACATTAAAACAACCCAGATAATATTTGATTTTAAGGCTATGCCTTCCAGGCAAAAGGGAGGGAGTTTAAGAGTTACCTTTCAGGCCTGGTTATTATAAAAATGAATACTGGACTAGGTGGTTCTTTAGTGGACCACAAAGCTATCTTTGTTTTTCTCACAATACTTCTGAGTCATTTGTTTCAAATGACTGAATTCTTTAATGCTTTCCCATTAATTTCTGTCCTCCTTTCAAGTTCCCAATACATCACTTTTCTTTTTCCTCAAAGGTCAAAGAATAGATTATTCACCACTTTTATGTACTCTGGCTGGATACAAAAGGACTTTCAAAATTCTCCAACAAATTCATGGGCTGGAAAACCAAATGGATAATTTCTCCCTATTTTTCAAGAGGAAGGAAAACTTTTTTTTTTTTTAGGATGTCCCAAAAGTGCTTTTTTTTCCAAGAGGAAACTGGACTTTTTGGGTTTTCTTTGAAGATGTTTCACTTCCCATCCAAGAAGCTTCTTCAGTTGGAAGCTTTTTGGATGAGAAGTGAAACATCTTCAAAATACCCAGGAAGTCCAGTTGCCTCTTGAAAAAGCACCTTTGGGACAACTATCACCTGGATGACTGAGAATCTCAATAGACATTTCTTTTAGGATGGTGGTGACAGTTACAGTGCTACTAAAAAAGTCCTATAGGAAGAATTATTTGTTTAATTATTACATATTTATCAAATTTGAAACTGCCCATCTCCTTCACAGAGGGAATCTAAGCAATGTACAAATAAAATATTTAAACCTAAAAACAGTGTATAAAATTAAAAAAAAAACAGGGATGAATTCAATGTTAAATGTTAATTAAAAGTCAGGGGGAGTGCGTTTAGGTGCTAACCAGAACATGATTCTGTGCTCTTCTGTGAAACCCAAGCAAGACCAATACTTTTCCTTCAGAATTTGAGGAATCTAGAAACATGAGCTTAGACAGTTGTACTCAGAATTCAGAAGATTCAAACATGTTCTTTGGCCATCTTATAAGCAAGTACATTTTATCCCTGAGGGATTATCTTCTCCTTTATTTATCATTTTTATCTCTCTCTCTCTCTCTCCCTCCCTCCCTCCCCCCTCTCTCTCCCCTGTCTGTCTGTCTGTCTGTCTGTCTGTCTATCCATCCATCCATCCATCCATCCATCCATCCATCCATCCATCCATCTATCTATCTATCTATCTATCTATCTATCTATCTCTATTGCTAGCTCTCTCATCTCTCTCTCTCTCTCTCTCTCTCTCATCTGTCTGTCTGTCTGTCTGTCTATCTATCTATCTATCTATCTATCTATCTATCTATCTATCTATCTATCTATCTATCTATCTAATCTATTGCTAGCTCTCTCATCTCTCTCTCTCTCTCTCTCTCTCTCTCTCTCTCTCTCTCTCTCTCTCTCTCTCTCTCTCTCTCTCTCTCTCTCTGTGTGTGTGTGTGTGTGTGTTCCAGCTTAACTCTGGAATGCCTTGAGCAATTTCAACCAAACTTGGTACACAGTTGACTTACTCTCTGGAAACAAATACTGTGGGGGATAAGACACCCCTAACACCCCTCGGGGTGTATGTTCTGTTAAGAGCCTGTTATGACTTAAAATGGCTTCTACTGTACAGCACAGTGGCGTTGCCATGGTAACGGCTTGACAGTACTCCACAACGGGACTCCCTCTGGTAAGGGGGAAACTCCGACATTAGAAACTGCATTTGGTCTGGACATTTTCACAAGGCTTTGATTATTTTTGAGGATAAATGTATGGCCATGATCAATAAAACATTACTGCAACTCAGCCTGCCTGCATCACTACGAGACCGACACAACATACTTTACGCAGATTACATACGAAAAAAGAACTATAATGTCGAACAGCTTAGTGCAAATATCGAGGATAAGAAGCCCCTTCAAAATCAAGGTCAGGAAAAAGCATACCAAAAGATCATGGATCAGCTAGCAAAACAACAAGGTGGTATCACTTTCCTTGATGCTTCTGGAGGCAGAGGGAAAACATTTGTAACTAATTTAATTGTCACCAAAATTAGGGCTTTTCCTGTCTAATACAGGATTAGGAAAAATAAACAAATACCCAGGCAACGCTGGCTTATCAGATAGTTTATTATATAAAATACAAAGAAAAGAAAATAGGAAATTAAGGGAGGGAACGGGAACGGGGAAAGGGGGATATGAGATACAAGGGGGAAGAGAAAAAAAAAAGAAAAGGGGTCATTGACTTCCACCTCTTCCTAGCACAGTGCAATAATAAACACACTCCAACCTCTTTTTTTTTTTTTTTTGCTTTTACACATTAACATATAACTACCATATTTTTTGGACTATAAGACACAACAGAGTATAAGATGCACCATAATTTTGAAGAGGTAAATTAAAAAAAAAATTTGGCACTCTGCAGGCCTCCCAAACTCTCTGCATGCCTTGTTTTTTGCAAAAAAAAGGGGGGGCATGCAGAGCTTTGGGAGTGTTCCTGGGGTCTGCTGGGGGGGCAAAAACGAGCAAAAAATGCACCATTTTTTGCAAAAAAAAAAGAGCATTCAGGGGCTTTGGGAGGCTTATAGAATGCTCCTGGGGGCTAAGAGGGGCAAAACCGACCTGGTTTTTTTTTGCTCTTTTTTGCCCTCCCCAGCCTTCAGGAGCACTTTGCAAGTGCCCCAAACCCTCTGCATGTCCATTTTTGCAAAGGGGGCAGAGTTTTGGTAGGCCAAAAAAGCTGTATTCAGTGTATAAGATGCACCCAGATTTTCACCCTCTTCTTTGAGGGAAAAAGGTGCATCTTATACTCTGAAAAATACAGTAGTAGCAATAGCAATAGCAGTTAGACTTATATACCGCTTCATAGGGCTTTCAGCCCCCTCTAAGCGGTTTACAGAGTCAGCATATTGCCCCCAACAACAATCCGGGTCCTCATTTTACCCACCTCAGAAGGATGGAAGGCTGAGTCAACCCTGAGCCGGTGAGATTTGAACAGCCGAACTGCAGAACTGCAGTCAGCTGAAGTAGCCTGCAGTGCTGCATTTAACCACTGTGCCACCTCGGCTCTGTCATTCCTATAACATCAAATCTTTCTAATCAACAAAACCAAGGGAGGGATTATCTTATTTGAAGACATTTCTGAAGTAGCTTTCATCAAATGAAATGAGAAGTGGTAGAGAAATCACCACCTGGGACTATAGGCAGCCACATACTTTTCTTCTTCCTATCCTGCCCTCATGCTTTCATTCAAACTATTGAAATGTTACGTCCTACAATGATGGATGTAACACTATCACACAACATCTGCCTATCCCAGGTCCTTGAGAAGGACTTGGTAGCTAGACAAAAATACCAAATCAAGTCTAAACATCTGGCGATCATCCATGACAATCAGAATAATGCATATGAGTCTGTCTCCGAAATTAAACCCTTCATGCTCAAAAGCTTTACTCCATATTTACAATTTCTGAATCTGTGACCTTTATTCTTGCTTCTTGACATTGTTTTCATTCCTCTATGCCTGCAAAGGCCGCATATGAAACCTGATGGGGTCTCATTTAATTCTGTAGCAATATTACATTGTTTTGTTATTAGGTTTTCTCATATATTCTGCTACAGGGCAGGTTCTTCATCTGGTTTATTTCCATTGACAATTTCATTCCCCTTTATATATCAGAAGGAGATTTTTATTGTGTGTTTTTTTTTCACTTGACTTGCAGTGCATTTTTTTTCCTCCTTATTTCCAATTTTGTCTTCCAAATAATTGGTCCTCCTTTCCCCAATTTTTGCAATCGCTTCTTATAATGCTTTCAGGCAGAAAATAACAGACATGTTTTATTAGTCTACTGCTCTTCATTTTTTAACACTGAGCAATTATGCTTTACCCAGGAGGATAAATAAGTGGTATAGCAGCATGTTGATAACAATACAATAATAAAAGTATTTCTCAGGTCCAGTTCAGTTCCTGGTGATTTCATAGATATGGTATATGTATATAGTTTTCTTGGCAACAAAATGGAAATACTTTGGCAATGTCTTTTCCTAGCATATGTTTTAAATTTCCCAATCTCTTTCAAAAGCCCTGGTTAGTAGCCATCCAAATGTTACGTTTCTTTTCCTTTTTATGACCCTGTAATCCCTTTTCATTGGGATGGAGTTGGGGCGATTGAATGGAGCTAAGCGTTTACTGGCCGGATACTCTTCCAGATGCCTATGTGGAGTTTGCAGCAAATATTTTCTCTTTGTGTTCTGATAGAGAAAAAAAATGTCATTGCCTAGGATTGAACTCTCAACCTTCTGAGTGGACATGGCCAGAGCAGGCTTTGGAAGCCAATAGGAAGAGCTTCTGTTTTCTGCTAACCCTGTCCCTTAAGAGCAATAGCACTTAGAGTTATATACCACTTCACAGTGCTTTACAGCCTTCTCTAAGCAGTTTACATAATCAACATATTGCCCCCAATAATCTGGGTCCTTATTTTACTGAGCAAAAAAAGGCTAAAGAAGGACTCTTCAGTAGAGTGATTGGAATGGGCAATTAAAAGAATGAAATAATTTTTTAATGAAGAAAGTTTAATGATATATTTTAGACATTTGTATGGGAATGATAGTCAGAAGTGGAAATGGAGCACAGGTCATGAGTATTAGAGTCCAAAAAGAGCAAAATCATAAATCCTCTGAGACTATTGAAAAACAACAAAAGTGTAAATGTAGATGACATAACCGGATAAATGTTAAAACGTGGATGTACTTTGCTTAGGGGTTGGGTGTGAAACTTGCAAGTTATATGAAGACTCCATCTACAATACTTCCAAAGGAAGAATGTGTCAACCTTGAAGCGAACCTGGCTGGGGCCATCTTTGAAGCATCAGGGTTGTCATAAGGAAGAAGAGGGGATAGGGTGGGAGGAAATAGATAGCTGGGATTTTGTAGTCAAAACAAAAAAAAATTCTTGTGGGAACCAAGGACATTCCAACAGGTGGCTACGGAGAGGAGGAGTGGTGTAACCAAGCAACCAGCCAGCACCCCAATTGGACAATGTGACTGAAACCTTTAGCAATAGCATTAGATAGCAATAGCAGTTAGACTTATATACTGCTTCATAGGACTTTCAGCCCTCTCTAAGCGGTTTACAGAGTCAGCATATTGCCCCAACAACAATCCGGGTCCTCATTTTGCCCACCTCAGAAGGATGGAAGGCTGAGTCAACCCTGAGCCGGTGAGATTTGAGCCACCGAACTGCAGAACTGCAGTCAACTGAAGTAGCCTGCAGTGCTGCACTCTAACCACTGCGCCACCTCGGCTCTTATATTTTACTTTTAACCAGGTGAAAACCATAGGAACTTTCACAGTTGGCTTTCACCGGTGACAATATAATGTATCCAATGAGTTGTTCTTTGTGGAATCTGTCCCCCGACTTCAAATTCTATGGGTGCATTACTTGCAACGTGCACAGAATGCTCTTGTGTGCTCCCTATAAAAAAAGGGAAAGCTACACTGGGTGAATGCAAAAACTAACAGGGTATTGGGCAGAATTCTTATTGAAATGGTATGAAAGATGACAATGAGCAAAATTTAGGAAGTAGTAGTGGTTTTATGTTGGCCAAGAATATGACTATCCCATTTCACCTTTTGAGAAAGAAAATGTATTGTGTTTTTCCTGCTTTAGAGAAATACACAATAAAGTGAGAAGGCTCAAACTGTGGAAATGTTTTGTGTATCTATAGAGTTGGATATTTGTAACCATAGGAGAATATGATGAAATAAGATGAAAGACTAATCAAAGAGAGAGAGAGAGAACTAGATGTAAGGTCTTGTTGTTTAGTGAATTTGTAGAGGTGCATAGTGAATGGCAATCATTATGAACGGTGCTAATATAAACTAATATAAACTATAAATGAGCTCTACTTCCTTTTCTTATCTCATGCCTTTAATTTCTTTGGCTTACTATTTCTTTTTCCTTTCTGCACTTTCCATGATGATGCTTATCTTGTAAAAAAATAGTGTGGTGGCATGTATCTATGTATTTTATATTATTTGGCTTCAGTTACTATTACAGGCATCTTAGGACAGTACTCTGCTACTAGAAATTTGATTTCAGATTTCCTCCACTCATTTTCCTGTATATTTCCACTGCTCCTTTGGTATTAGAATTCTGATGTGTTGAGAAATCGATTCAAAGCTGACTTTATCCCACTTTATATAACCTCCAGGTGCTATAAAAAATCCTTCCCTTGAAGCTGATCTGTTGTCTGTTGCTGTTCATGACCATTTATTAAAGTCTACCCATCATAAAGGCTCATTGTTTAAGCAATATAAGTTCTGAATCAAATTGAGAGTTAGATCAACTCCTTATTAGCTGGAGTTGGAATATAAAGCAATTAGATATTTTGAGGAAAAGTATGATTTTGGTTGGGAACATAAATTTAATTAATTAAGCGGGGGGGGGGAGGCTTTCAACCTAGTTGATTTTTCTGAATTTGTTTTTTAAAACACACACAGAGAGAAAGAGAAAGAGATAGATAGATAGATAGATAGATAGATAGATAGATAGATAGATAGATAGATAGATGGATAGATAGATGGATAGATGGATGGATGGATGGATGGATGGATGGGGGGAGAGAACTATAGGAATATTGGCACATTCTATGAAACGTGACTATGAGACTAGATTTTTTTTTAAAAAAAGAAATCAATAAAAATTGAATTGACAACTCCATTTCTGTCCTCCGCGTGAAATCCATTGTCAGTAACATCCAATTTTGCTATAAAAATCCCAGAGCAATAAATGTTTTACAGCACCTGAAGAAAAGATGCAGTATTTGACAAGGATGTTCCTTGATGATGTAATACTGAAGAGAATGGGGAACTTAAATGATATATACTAGAAAATGTAGTGTCCTGATATTCAGAATTTCAGCGGCCTTCACTTACGAGAAGATAAAGGGCAAGAAAAGCATTTATTCAGTCTAGAGACCAAGTCTTTAAATCTCAACAATAGTGGCAATGAAATCTGTCCACAAAGTAACACTAGAGGGTTTTGAAGATCTTGTATAAATTTTTCTGTGAAACAATATTTTTATTTTTATTTATTTCGTCAAGCATGTATAAGATGACAGATATAAGTATAAACCTTATTTGAATACATGAAATGGATACAAATAAAAAGGAACATTAGGACATGGTCAGTAGGCACACTAGTGCACTTATGCAATAGCAATAGCAGTAGACTTATATACCGCTTCATAGGGCTTTCAGCCCTCTCTAAGCGGTTTACAGAGAGTCAGCATATTGCCCTCAACAATCCGGGTCCTCATTTTACCCACCTCGGAAGGATGGAAGGCTGAGTCAACCCTGAGCCGGTGAGATTTGAACCGCTGAACTGCTGATCTAGCAGTAGCCTGCAGTGCTGCATTTAACCACTGCGCCACCTCGGCTGCACACCCCCTTACAGACCTCTTAGGAATGGGGTGAGGTCAACAGTACACAGTCTAAGGTTAAAGTTGTGGGGGTTTGAGGAGGTAACAACGGAGTCAGGTAGGGCATTCCAGGCATTGACCACTCTGTTGCTGAAGTTGTATTTTCTGCAATCAAGTTTGGAGCGGTTTACCTTAAGTTTATATCTATTATGTACTCGTGTATTGTTGTGGTTGAAGCTGAAGTAGTCATTGACAGGTAGGACATTGTAGCACATATTTCAAGTCTGGTGGCATAAGATATTCTGTTGTGAGCAGAGGAGTGGAGGACTCTTCTCATGAAATATCTCTGGACTCACTCAATTGTATTAATGTCCAATCTGCAGTGCAGGTTCCAGACAGATGAGCTGTATTTGAGAATTGGTCAAGCAAATGTTTTGTATGCTCCAAGCTTCAAGATTATATTTCACATGGTTATAGCGTGAAGTCCTCAAGATTTTTTTTTAAAGGAAAGTTTCCTACAATAATAAAGCCATTGTATTAATATCAGAGGTTTTAAAAAAATCAACTGTAAGAGCTTTTTGCATATTGAAAGAAAAGCAAATACATGTACATGGAGGTTTTCAATCATTCAGATCATGGTTGTCCCAAAGGCAAACTTTTTCAACAGGCAACTGGACTTCCTTTGTTTTTCTTTGAAGACATTTTGCTTTTCATCCAGGAAGCTTCTTCAGTTTTGCAAATACAGTCTCTAAGTCCTGTTATGAGTTTGGAAAAAGAAAAATGAACTGTATTAGTAAGGGATGCACAGCCTGTGTCAAACCTATTAACTAGGGGGTAGAATCCATTAGAAGTGATGGCATCCTTTGAGGGTCTTCTAAAATACAGGTAGTCCACAACTGTTCTGACATAGGCTTCCTCAGAAATCAGAAATCACAATCTTAGTCCCCAAACCCTGCTTTTATTTAGACAGCTGTGAATTATGGTCATTCACAGCCCATAATGATTCACAAACAGACTGCGAAGATTCCGACAGATGTCTGCTCGAGTTGCCACAGTCTTTCAGTTGATAAGCACCCCCAGTTGATAAGCACCCCCTTTATCTCCCTTGAAATGCTTCCAGAGACCTAATTGCCAATTAGTTTTGCAACGCCAAACATAGCATAGAGTCAAACAGAATTCCTCAGAGCTTGAACAAACTGGATGAACTAATTGCTTCCTGCAAAGGCTCACATCCATTTGCTCCTCTTTTATGTCTTATGGGAGGGGCCAATAATCTCCAAGCCTTACTCCCAAGTTGCCCCTTTTTTCTTAATTGTTCTTGCCTTCTGGCAGTTCTGTGCATGTGCATACTGGGAACAGGCTCCCACTGTTCTTCTGCCTCGCTCACTCCAGAGGCTCCAGAGGCAGCACATAACTACTCTCTGCCTCCAACACAGAGCCCTCATATGAGCCTTCCCCAGACTCCAGGACTGGCCCATGTTCCTCCCCAACTTCCTCACTATCCAACTCTGCTGCCAGCTCCGCAGGCCTCTGGCAGACCACCATCACAACAACATGTGACCATAATAGAACCTATCCATTAGGTTGTAAGTTGTGACAGTCATAAAATGAGTTGATCATATAAATGACTCAATTTCATGACCTTTTTTTCTGATTATCATTGTGTAAACGTGACAGTTGAAAGGCACAACTTCTCTCCTCCAGTCCTTGGATACTTTCTTTCATGGCTTTGGGCCCATAGAACTCCTGGCTTTCAAGGAGATAGCAATATTCACGAAATCACTGCTTTCATCAGAGTGACAATAGCAGCATTGTTGTGTCGTGATGGGCTCTGTGTGATCTCACTACCCGTGAAGAAAAGGGACAGGCTTGCAACATGACATTGCAATACTGCTTTCAAAGGTCTGATTTCCCCTCATCTTCACAGAAGCATCTGCCTGCATAATGCTCCTTATAAAAACAGATTTAGGACTCTTGCTAATTGTGTGATCCTCAGATCATTGATTTAAACCAGAAAAGATAGACATGATCTGCCAGTTCTATATTGCTAGTTCTGTATCTATTGTTGTGTTCTTTTTCTATTGCTTTGCCAACCAGAAGTTTCATATAGCAATATTTTTTAAAACAATCTTTTAACCACACTTGTTCTTTCTGATTACTTGTGTAAAAAGGTTGTAACTCTTTCTATGACCAGTTACTGTATTTTTCGGAGTATAAGATGCTCTGAAGTATAAGACGCACCTACCTTTGGGGGGGGGGGGACAAGAAAAAAATCTGCCTCTGCCTCCCAGCAATTTGCCTCCTTGCAGCAAACAGCAAACAGCCTGTTTCAGTTTCAGTTTCAGCACAACCTGATTAGCACAAGCAGCTGATGGTCCGTTGGATCGGCCTACTGATAATCAGCTGTTTCAGGCTTCAGAGGTTGCCATAGCCTATTGCCGCCTCTGTGCACACCATTTTTGGCCTCCATATCCCATTTTCAGCCTCTGCACACCCTATTTTTGGCTTCCACATGTCCCATTTTCCACCCATTTCAGGCAGTGGGAAATCACAATGGGCAGAAAATGGGGCAAGTGCAGGCCGAAAACAGGGTGTGCAGAAGCTGAAAATGGAATGTGGAGGCTGAAAATGAGGCATGTGGAGGGGGCAATACGTTATGGCAATCCCTGCATTAACAAGAAGAAGGAGAGAAAATTTAAATCCTGGAATTAAGGCTTTCATATAGGGTCTCATTTTGCTTACTGCAAAGGGAAAATCCTTCACTGGAGAAGAGCATAATGCTGGGAAAGATTTAGGGCCAAAGAAGAAAGGGACAAGAGAGAATGAGGTGACTAGATGGAGTCAACAAACCAGTAGGTGTGAGCTTAAATGGACTCCAGAGGATGATAGAGGACAGGAAGGCCTGGAAGAACATTGTCCATTGGGTGACAATGAGTCATACATGACTTTGCAACTAAAAACAACCCTTTTGGAAGAGAGCTAGTACCATAGTGAAATTTAGCTCAATTGGCAACTCAGTAGGCAAATGAAGAAGCATCTCTGGGATGAATAGGAGTAGCAGGAGAGCTGTGTTTCACTTGAAACCATATCCCTTCACAGTGACTGCCACTTGTTCATTGGACAACTTGTTGGATAGTTGAAATCATTCTAAGCCTTTATTGAAAGTCAAACCAGTTAATCTCTGCCCCTATTAAAGTGAGCAATTAATGGTTGCTTTTTCTGATGGGAAAGTTATGCTGGTGGGGAAGGGAAATAAAACCAACACAATTGCAAGCCCCTTTCTTTAATTTTGGCTGTAAACAAAGAGAACCCTATTTGCCAACCCACAACAGTGGCAGAAGATGAACTGGCAATAAAAGCAGCACAATTTAGCTGGGATATTTATAACCTAATCATAGGACTGGAAGGGACCTCAGAGGTCTTCTAGTCTGACTGCCTACTTAAGGCAGGAGACCTTATACCATCCTAGTTAAATGGTTGTCCAGTCTATTTTTGAAAACAACCAGTGATGGAGTACCCATAACCTCATGGTGTTAATCCATTCTATTGATTAATTGTTCTCACTGCCAAAAATCCCCCGCTACCTCTAGGTTGTATCTCTCTTTGACAAGCTTTAACACGTATAAACTGAGTGAAACCAGGCTTAATAGTAGTGATTGTGAGAGGGATGTTAGAGTGTTAGTGGGCAACCAGCTAAATATGAGCCAGCAGTGTGCAGCCAAAAAAGCCAATGCAATCCTAAATTGCATTAACAGAGGGATACAATCAAGATCAAATGAGATACTAATACCACTCTATAAAGCCCTAGTAAGACCGCACCTATAGTACTGCTTCCAGTTTTGGTCACCGCACTATAAAAAAGATGTTGAGACTCTAGAAAAAGTGCAGAGGAGAGCAACCAGGATGATTAGAGGACTGGAGACTAAAACATATGAAGAACGGTTGCAGGAACTGGGCTTGGCTAGTCTAGTGAAGAGAAGAACCAGGGGAGACATGATAGCAGTGTTCCAATATTTGAGGGGCTGCCACAGAGAGGAGGGGGTCAAGCTATTTTCCAAAGCACCTGAAGGCCAGAATAGCAATAGCAGTTAGCAGTTAGACATATACCGCTTCATAGGGCTTTCAGCCCTCTCTAAGCGGTTTACAGAGTCAGCATATTGCCCCCAACAACAATCTGGGTCCTCATTTTACCCACCTCGGAAGGATGGAAGGCTGAGTCAACCCTGAGCCGGTGAGATTTGAACAGCCGAACTGCAGAACTGCAGTCAGCTGAAGTAGCCTGCAGTGCTGCATTTAACCACTGCGCCACCTGCGCCAAAAGGAATAATGGATGGAAACCAACCAAGGACAGATTCAACCTGGAAATAAGGAAGAACTTTCTGACAGTGAGAACAATCAACCAATGGAACAGCTTGCCCTCGGAAGTTGTGGGAGCTTCATCACTTGAGACTTTCAAGAAGAGATTGGACTGCCATTTGTCAGAAATGGTGTAGGGTCTCCTGCCTGAACAGGGAGTTGGACTAGATAACCCATAAGGTCCCTTCCAACTTTGTTAATCTGAAGTTAGCTTCCACTCATTACTTCTTGTTCTACCCTCTGGTGCTTTGGAGAATAAGTTAATCCCCTTTGTGAAGTCCCTCAAGTACTGAAAGACAGTTATCTTGTTCCCCTCACCCCACCCTGATCCTTCCCTTTGATAGATTAGACATACCTGTGTTCCTCAAATGTTTGTCATACGATTTAGCCTACAGACCTCTTATCATCTTAATTGCTTTTTCTCTGCATCCTTTCCAAGGTCTCAACATCTATTTTTTATTGTATTTTGTATTATTCCAAATGTGGTCTCAACAGCGTGGTGTAAAGTGGTCTCAACAGCTTTACGTTTATTTTTTTCTGCCAGCTTAAGGACTAGCGAATTTCACTTGAGCTCAGCCATCTGGAAGAGCCCTAAATCTGGTTCATATCAACTGTGAAACTGCTTCTTGATGTTATTTCCATTAATGGGCATATGAAAATCTGCTACATCAATTTGTTATTTATGTCTTTCCTACAATATGCAGAGCTTTTGTACAGGACTTTCCTTAATATACACAGTTTACATAAATTTCCCCAATTTATTTTTAATGTAATGCATTTGGTTCTGCTGTATGCTTTTTAATGCAAATGAAACCATATTTTTATTGTAAGAGCCTTGGCCTATTCTTTTTTAAACATAAACAATTCAAATATTATGGATTTTTGCTAGCAGTCTCTTCAAATATATGCTATTTCAGACATGCATTTCAGAAATTATTTTTTAAACAGATATTTTCTTTTTTAAGCAAAACAATGACAGATGCTAATGAGTTCCATTTATTAGTGCTATCTGGCTTGTGCAGAGTTCATTTAGCAGATCGTCCCAAATTTGCACTCATTAAAAACTATAGTGGATTTGTTTTACACATCTATTTTCATGGCAATATGGAATAGTGTATGTTCCTATGTGCTGATATTGTGGTAGGAAGCTGCTAAAAATTATGGGAAGTAACCAAAAAAAAATTCACCTTCTTTCCCTTCTCTCAGCAAAGTGAAAATGATCAGGTAATGCCAGGATAGAGGACTGGATGTTGCATTTGAACTTGTTTCGGTTGTAACGGTATTAGCCCTGAGTAGAATACAGGAAGGTTTCTAGATTCAACAGGAAAGTCAGAAGTTGACTCTGGAGAAAATTTCTTTTGCTCACATTGTTCTAATACAGGGGTCTCCAAACTGTATTAGAACAACAACTGCAACTGTAAGACTTGTGGACTACAATTCCCAGAATTCTCCAGTCAGCACCACTGGTTGAGGAATTCTGGGAGTTGAAGTCCACGAGTCTTAAAGTTGCCAAATTTGGAGGCCACTGTTTTAATAGGAGAAATATACCCATTGTATCTGGGGATGAAATCTGCATAAAGTGGCATATGCCTTAGTTACATCAAGATTGCAGTACTGTAATAAGCAATGTTTACGTCTATTTTGGAAGTTGTACAACGACAATTGAGACCAGAATTTCCATTGCTAAGCAAGGTGGTTGTTAGGTGAATCATGGCCAGTTTTATGACCATAAATATCTGTTGGTTGCCAAGCACCCAAATTTTGGTCACTTGACTGAGGGATGCCGTGACATGCACAAGCGTCACTTTTTAAAGTGCCATTGTGATTTCGATGGTAAGGCATATTTACCTCTTAATTCTCATTCTTCTAATAAAATAAAATAAAATTTGGGAACCTAGCATTGTAAAAAACAGATGGTCAGCTTCCACTATAATATAATAGACAAAAAACCAAGGTGAGCTATTTTGGTAAAGATACCTTGGGAGTTCTGTCCCCACTACATGTTAGTCTGTGTGCAGATCGACATGCAGCTAAACCCACCTCTCCTCCAATAAAACAGACCGTGTGCCTAGATGTGAATGCTTTATTGAAAGAACAGGATATGGTGAAACTGGGTTGTGACTTTATACACACACACACACACACACACACACACACACACACACACACAAACACACACGCCAAAGGCACCAGCCTGAAGATAGCAATTGGTACCTTGGAAATTTCATTTGCTTTTTGTCATTTTATTTATTACCTACATTGTTCTTTTCTAGGTGGAAAAAGAGACCTGATTTTTAAAACAAAGAAAGAACACAACAGAATATAGAACTATCAGTACTGATGGGGCATTTAAATTTTGTTATATCAGTGGATCTGGTAACAACTGTTTTCTAAACTACTCAGGACAATTCAGTTGCTTTACATTGTTGATTTATTCCCTAGATAGAGCTTCTGTTATATTTCCTGCGATTTTGTATTCATTTCACAAATATTCCAAAGCACCAGAGGAACAAAGAAGGATAAATCTCTATTCCCTTCAATTGTCTGTGGAGGCTTTTCTTTTAAACTCTCTTAGAGTTGCTTGATTTGCCAAACCAACATAAATGCACAAATTCCCTAGGTCCAGCATTGTTTCTCTTAGGCCTCCTTCTGCTTGAGCTTTACAATGCTGTGATTATTTGGAATTTAGTGAGCTCATTCACCCACTTGTGAAATATGGTCTGCTTTTTCATGAGCTTCTTTCCATGGTGCATATTAGACATTGTGTGAGCTGGATACTTTACATGGGGTCATATATGAAGCCTTATTTACATGGGTCATGCTGTTCAGGTAAGGAACAGTTGCAGATTCAGGTCTGTCTCGTGATCATGTGAAGTATTAATACCACTTTGTAATGCCTAGGTAAGACCACACTTGCAATACTGCATACATGATGTAGAAAAGATGTGGAGGCTCTAGAAAGAGTGCAGATAAGAGCAACAAAGATGATTAGAGGACTGGAGGCTAAAACATATGAAGAACAGTTGCAGGAACTGGGTATGTCTACTTTAATGAAAAGAAGGACTAGGGGAGATATGATAGCAGTGTTCCAATATCTCAGGGGCTGCCACAAAGAAGAAGGAGTCAAGCTATTCTCCAAAGCTCCTGAGGGTAGGACAAGAAGCAATGGGTGGAAACAAATCAAGAAGGGAAAGAACCTAGAACTAGGGAGACATTTCCTGACAGTTAGAACAATTAATCAGTGGAACAATTTGCTTCCAGAAGTTGTGAATGCTCCAAAACTAGAATTTTTTACGAAGATGTTCATTTGTCTGAAGTGGTGTAAGGTTTCCTACTTATGCAGGGGACTTGACTAGAAGACCTTCAAGGTCCCTTCCAACTCTGTTATTCTATTCTATTCTATTCTATTCTATTCTATTCCTCCTGTAACCAAGCATAAGATCTGATTATTGTGCTACAGGAAGAGCTACAAAAATAATGACAATGAATCATGCCCTTCATCCATTGCATCCATGCCCTTCTCAGCTTCTGGAAAGGCCAAAAGATGTCCTCATCTCAGGTGAAGGCTGTTCTGCAAAGATAACAATACAAAAGCCACAACATGACATTAATGCATTCACTGGGTCATTCCAAGAAATGCTTCTCGAAAGGAACAGCCTCTACAGAAAGCCTCACTATAAAGTCATCGTATAGTATTTCTAAGGGACGTGATGGCTCAGTGGCTAAGACGCTGAGTTTGCTGATCAGAAAGGTCAGGAGTTTGGGGGTTCGAATCCCTAGTGCTACATAATGGAGTGAGCTCCTGTTACTTGTCCCAGCTTCTGCCAACATAGCAGTTGGAAATCACATAAAAAATGCAAGTAGAAAAATAGGGACCATCTTTAGTGGGAAGGTAACAGCGTTCCGTGCACCTTCAGCGTTTATTCATGCCGGCCACATGACCACGGAGACATCTTCAGACAGCGCTGGCTCTTCGGCTTTGAAATGAATATGAGCACCAGCCCCCAGAATTGGGAACAACTAGGTTATATGCGTGAGAGGAATCTTTACCTTTATAGTATTTCTCTTTTTTAAAAATAAAAAAGGGTGGGTGGAGGACCAAGAATTTTGAGCACTGCATACTTTTTCATTTTTTTTTCTTTTCACCCTTTTCAGGCAAAGCTGAATCTCCAGGCAATTATTCCCATTGACTTTTATGCTAAGCTAGGATCTACTTTCAGCAGAGGAAAAAAAGAAACCAGTTTTGCTCCTAGCAGTTTCCATGATAGAATTCTTTTTATATCCATAGCAGAAAAAGCCAGTCCAAGAGATAGAAGTAGCCAGCTGTTTTTTTTTCCTTGCAGAGAATATGCCTGACTTTGAATGCAGTCAGGTTTGTGCTATTTTTTTTCCTAAGTCTTGATAATATAGCACAGCAGGGTTTTTACCTGCCAGCCTCACCTGTGAAGCAGGGAGAAAATCCCAAACGCTAACCACAAATGATACTGCCAATCAATATTCTCTATATACTTTGGGAAGATTTTGTCCTTGAGTGAAATCCCAGTGGCATGTACCAAATGTATAGCAATAGCACCAAGACTTATATACCGCTTTACAGTGCTTTACAGCCCTCTCTAAGTAGTTTACAGAGTCAGCCTATTGCCCCTAACAATCTGGGTCCTCATTTTACCCACCTTGGAAGGATGGAAGGCTGAGTCAAACATATAGATATGTTCCATGAATGTGTATAAGTTGTAGCGATGACCAGTGTAGTACAGTGGTTTAAGATGGAGTCCTTGTTGCTCTCGGAGCTTGGTTGCCTCCTTGCAGACGTTTCATTACCCAACTAGATAAGCAACAGTAGTTAAGGTGCTGGAATTGACTAGGAAGAACCAAGTTCAAGTCCCCATCAGCGGATGAAACAAATCATAGGAGGTGGGTACTGTCTCTCATTCCTTTGACATCAATCAGACTAGAAAACCAAAGTCAGGCCGGACAATACTATTTTTATTATGAAATTATAGTAGCAGAGTATTGCAAGTCTGAATGTACTTCCCCCCTCCTATACCTTTATGAGAACTAGGGAGGGTCTTTCTGAGACTCTTTCTCAGACTTTTGTCATGGATTCAGGTTTCTTTTCTCTGACTGTTCTCTTGGTAGAAGTTCTTAGTCCTGTTTCTCAAGGTCATTGAAGTAATTGACAATGTCTCACCACCTCCTGCACCTCAAAAATAATAAGACCTCCCCAAAAATAAGGCCAAGAGCTTATTTCGGGGGGAGGGGGTCAAAAGAAAACAAGACCCTTATTTTGGGGAAAACATGGTAAATCCTCCCCCTTTTTTTGAAGTTATCCTTCATTAAATGTTACCAGCAGGGCTCAGCTATGAGGCTAGTATTAGGAATGCCAACATATTGTGCTTTTGTGCTGTCTCATTAATGCACCACGAGAGAGAGTTTTTTTCAAGTTCAATCTGCTGAACCTCTAAACCCCTTTTGGGAAGATAAGACTGGGAAAGGCTGGGAGTCTATGTATGCAATAAATATATATTTTTATTTTTTTAAAAAAAAAATAGAGTTATTGGTAGTTTGGTATTTTATTATTTGTATGCCGCCCTTTTCCGGGAGGACTCAGGGCAGCGAACAATTCAAAGGGGAAAAAAGGGGGAACATAAAAGACAAAATACAAATAATAAAAGTAAACAACAGTCGCACAACCATACATGTCGAGAGGGGAGGAAACTCATCACCCCCAGGCCTGCCGGCAAAGCCAGGTTTTGACGGCTTTTCGGAAGGCCTGGAGAGAGGTGAGGGTCCAAATCCCTGCGGGGAGTTCATTCCAGAGGGCTGGAGCTGCCACAGAGAAGGCCCTCCCCCTGGTAATAGCCAGGTGGCATTGGCTGGAAGATGGCACCCGGAGGAGGCCGACCCTGTGAGATCTAATGGGTCTGTGGGAGGTAATTGGCAGCAGGCGGTCTCTCAAGTTCCAGCAATCCAAGAGCAAGACCCCATGGGCACAGTGTATTTTCCTTACACTCCATGCCTTTCAGACCCCCTGTATTCATCTTGTACATAGGAGGCATGCTAGGCAATTGTACCTGTCAGCCTCTGCTTCGCTACTTGCTTTCGGCTGCCATGAAACGGGGAGGGGGGGGCATGGTATTTTGGAGGGGAAGTATTCAGTACAGGAGTGATTGTAAAAAGGGAGTTGTTCTCACCATCTAGTGTGCATGTTGCAGATAGTGGATTTGCCGCCAAGGCCAACTGTCTGGCATACCAACCTGATGATGATTTTTGAAGATGTCGCCCACATGACAACTGAGGGATGTGCAGATTGGACTATGGGATGGGGTTACCAGGGACAGGGAGTTGGGTCACATATTGATATCTATGATTATGCATGCTTTTGCCTCAGATCTTGCTTTGCTTAGCTGCTATCTACTCATGACCAGTAAAAGTACTCTTAATTCTGCAAAATGGAGTTGAGTGGTTTCTTTCTTGGTTACTGAGGGAGGCTGCCCTGACAGTACCACTTCCACATGACCTGCCTTTGAAGAATTCTGAGGATCTGGTGACACAGAAATCCTCTACAGAGCAGGCCTGGCATCAGTTCACGTCCTGCTGATGAAAGCCCAGTCATGCATGGCAGGCCATGTCGCGAGGATGCCAGACCATCCCATCCCAAACAACTCCTCTATGGTGAGCTGTCTCAAGGAAAGTGATCGCGCGGGGGACAAAGGAAGTGATACAAAGACATGTTGAAAGCCTTCTTCAAGTCCCTGGATACTGACACCACCTCCTGGGAAACATGGCGCACGTTGATCCATCAAGGATGCCAGAAATCTGAGGACGGAAGAAAAACCAAAGGACAAGAGAAGTGGGCACTCTGCAAAGCCAGAGCTGCAAATGCTGCAACAATGGTGACAATGCAGGTCTGCCCGACATGTGGCAGAACATTTTGTGCCCGTATATGCCTTACCAGCCACCTATGGACACATCGTGGCCAGCCCACAACCTATTAGATGTCAAGGTCCTCTTTGAACATGATGCATGAATATCACCATTCATCAGATTTGTCTGCCAACTCTTTCTTTCTTCTTAAAATCCATAGCACGGAGAGAAATGGGAAATGTTTTGCTTCTTCCTAATCCTGTCAAACTTGTACTCATTTTTCCATGATAAGTTTTCATTGCTGCAAATGATCCTACTGAAATCCCAGGGCTCATTTACATAACTAAAAACACCAGGACCAAACCTCTGGAGAGTAGTTTACCCAGCAGGGTTATTTAGAAATGAACACATTGTGTGTGGTTGCTTACCCAAGTTGCATTTCAATGGGCCTCCCGAGCCCTTGGGAAAGCTTTAAAATGTTTTCGATTAAAACCTTCCCCCAGAGTTTACCAGAATTATTTAATTTTGGATCTTGAGGCTAAGGGGTTATTATTACCTATGATGAACACTGTGTACAACTTGAAACAGCTTGGTTCCCTCAGTTATTTCACACATTAAGGTGCTGTAATTGATTTGATGTTCATCATACACACTTGATTTGGTTTAATAAGCTGAGCTGAGTTGCAGGCATTATTAGGAATTATAGCTGGATATACAGAAACATGTCTGTTCCTATTTAACTCTCAGCTGTCACCAGGAGCAGCCTCATCTCCTGCTCCGTGTCATCCTCAAAGGATTCAGAGTTCTGATACGGATGCTTACTGGCTGTCAATGCAAGTCATTTTTGATAAGTAGGACAGAAAATAGACTGAAGTGCTTGCGATGTAGTATAATTTGTTTCCTGGTCCACACCCAGACAGTAGCCCATATCTGACAAAATGGGAAAGCTTAGCACAGAAGCCTTCATGAGCTTTGAAGTTAAAGTTGGGTTTGGGCTATTTTGCAGCCATAAACAAAGCAACTAATGATGAGATAGGGACTCATCATTTCCTGAGTTCCCAAGGCTGGTCAATTAATCATGGCACCTGACCCAGAAAATCCCACAAATTTATCTCTCTCACTCACTGGCAATAAAGTTCCAGTAATGATAGATTTATGCCCCTTTATGACACATAAAATCAGCTACTTGAGACTCACTGCTTTACTCTGCCTAAAAGACGAGCGAACCCTGCCAGAATCACACTCGTCTTCATCTACAGCAGTGGTGGGATTCAAAAATTTTCACTGCCGGTTCTGTGGGTATGGCTTGGTGGGCATGGCAGGGGAAGGATACTCCAAAATCCCCATTCCCTCCCCACACTACTAACCTGCTTCCCAGCTCCATTCTTCTGTTTAGGGCAACAAAAGAAGATCAGCTGGGGGACAACGGAGGTGGAACCAGACTATTTACCGGTTTGCCGAACTACTCAAAATTTCCACTACCTGTCAGGCTCGCAACCATCTTTTCTTTTGGATCATTGGCCTGCCACACTTTCTATTATTCTACACCTTGGCCCTACCAGTTCTCCAGAACTGGTCAGAACTGGCTGAATACCATCTCTGATCTACAGGCATGGAGAGCAAAACTCTCATTTTTGGGGGTGGAGGAGGTAGTGGTTTGTTTGTTTGGTCTTTTTTTATAATATAGCACAGATCTTCATTATACCAGAATTCAGAAAATATGGTTTGCTTCACACAAGACTGGGCAACGTGAGGCCAAAGGCCCCTTTTTATGTCCACCCACTGAGTTGAATTGCCAGAAATTGGTATCATAGTTTCTACACATCATGAGGCAGGAATCGCAGGAAAATTATAGGGCAAACCTTCAAATAGGAATAACATGCTTTAAAAGCAAAGAAATGTTCCACTCAGCTCAAAAACAGAGAAAAATCTTCAATCCAATCGGTCTGTTGATTTCCCTTGTGTGATGTTGATATCCTTGATGGTTTACTCTGGCCTTTGCTTCTCTCCGGAATGTGTCAAAAGGTTTACCACACGTTGTTTAGAAAGAAATTCCAGGCAAGAATCTAAAAACAGAGTTTGATTTTGGCTTGTCCTCAATCAAGTATTAGTTAACAAATCTCTGCTTCCCAGTTCAGATGTAATGATAGTAGATATAATGATCCTTATCTGTGGCGCTATGATGGATACATTTTGAAGAGATCAGTATAGAGGAAGTGCAAACTTTCTTGCCTTCTTTGTTCTGCTAGCTTGAGAGACCGCCTACTGCCAATTACCTCCACTAGACCAATCAGATCCCACAGACTAGGCCTCCTCCGAATTCCATCCGCCGGCCAGTGTCAACTGGCGACTACCCAGAGGAGAGCCTTCTCTGTGGCTGCTCCGACCCTCTGGAACGAACTCCCCGTGGAGATTCATACCCTCACCACCCTCCAGGCCTTCCGCAAAGCCCTTAAAACCTGGCTGTTCCGACAGGCCTGGGGCTAAAGACTCTCTGCCCCACTTTGAATGGTATGATTGTTGTGCTTTTAACTATGTATGGTTTTTATGTTTTTATGTTTTTGTTACTCTGTTTGTATTTCCCCTCCCTTTTTGAGTTGTGAGCCGCCCTGAGTCCCCTTAGGGAAAAGGGCGGCATACAAATAAATTAAACCTAACCTAACCTAAATCTAGCTGTCTTCAGGAGCAGTAAATCCAGTGAAGATATCATTCTCAACCCGTGGTCAGTTCTGGATCTCATTGCAACCGGTACGGTGCAATGGGGCATGCATGCGTGCCGTGCGTGCGTGCATACTTACTACCCACAATGCTCTGCAATGCTCCAGCTGCTCGGCAGAGTGTTGCGCAGGCGTCATATGCTCCATGTGCATACACATAAGCCCAATCAGCTCAAAAACAGGTAAAGAGGGTGGGCAGGTGGGCCCTCTGGAGCACCATACTGGAACAGTATCTGGTGCTCCCAGCAGGGGAGTACCGGTCGTATCCCACCACAGTTCTCAACTGACTTCAGAAGCTGAGCCCTAGGACCTTGTGCAATGGCTCAATGGTTAAGATGCTGGTCTTGTTAGCTGGGAAGGCTGAGTTACTACCTACTCAGCCGAACTGGCCTGAACCAGTAGGAACCCACCTCTGGTACTGCTTCAACGGGAAAGGTTACTGCGTTCTGTACTTTCATGCTAGCCACATGATGATGGAAGTGTGTCTTAGGCTATGCAAGTCTCTCAGCTGAGAACTAGCAATGATCATCATCCCCTTGAGTGGGTCACGGCTGTCCAGGGGTGCTTCCTGGAGTTTGACACCCTTGTCAACCCTTACTCTATAGTACAGACTCATCATCAATATGCTGACTATGCCCAGTTATACCTCATGTAGTAATAGTGTTATGTTTTGTTTTTAATAACGGGTCACCCCCCCCCCCCCATTTTTTTTTAATAGGTGTGGTTTGGACAAAGTTTGTTCTCTTTAATTCAATTGAAAAAGATTTTCCTGCATTTTCCTGCATAGAGCCAAGGTGGTGCAGTGGGTAGAGTGCAGTACTGCAGGCTACTTCATCTGACTGTTATCTGCAGTTTGGCGGTTCAAATCTCACCAGGCTCAAGGTTGACTCAGCCTTCCATCCTTCCGAGGTGGGTAAAATGAGCACCCAGACTGTTGGGGGCAATATGCTGACTCTGTAAACCGCTTAGAGAGGGCTGAAAGCCCTATGAAGCGGTATATAAGTCTAACTGCTATTGCTATTGCTATTGTTTTGCAGAATATAATATTATAATATTTATTCTGCACCCAGACCACAATTCACATGCTATAAAAAGGATCCATAGAATTGAAGCAGGTTTAGAGAAAGGAAAAATATAAAATGTGAAGTAGAAACTAATAGCAATAGCACTTAGATTTATAATATACATCACCCCATTGTGCTTTACAGCACTCTCTGGGCAGTTTACAACATAAGCATATTGTCCCCAACAATCTGGGTCCTCATTTTACTGACCTTGGAAAGCTGAGTGAATCTTGAGCCTTGTCAGGATTGAACTTCAGACTGTCGGCCTGCAACACTGCACTCTAACCACTGCACCACCAGGAGTATAGGAAGCTAAGTCCTAAGAAACAGACTGGAGAAAAAAATGGGGTGTGCGTATGTTTAGCCTTGAGATAAGAAGGCTGAGAAGAAATATGATTAGCTAGTTAGGAAATTATTTTGTTACAGGTGCCACTGAGTCAGGTTCTAGTGTCTGCCTGGATCTATCCTGACCTGACTTTGGAAACATCTGGTAAGTCTTCTAAGAACAATCCTCTAGATTCTTTTGATCCCAACCATCTGCCTTACCTATTTGCTTTCCTACTCCTGAGCTTTCATGACCTATAACATCTCTCATCAGTCTAGCATACAGTGGTTAGACTCACAGTATTTAAATTTGCATGAGGGGAGGGAAAGGAAGGCGGAGACAGGTGGGTTCCCTGCAAGACAGATTGTAACATGTTAAAAATGTGTTTGTTGAGACTTTGAGCAGTCAGTTTAGCAATCAATCCAATCTTGTTTATATATTATTCCTAATTATAGTGGATTTCTTCTTGCTGAGCATCAGTTAAATGCAGCTGTCATTCTGCTTGTCCCAGGACTGACACATTCTTCTTGCAGTCCAGGATGCTTTTGGTAGTTATCTCCAGATCTATAATTCAAAGGCATTTATCTTCTTCCTGTTGCTATTTCTTAGTGTTTATCTTTCCAAGCTATACAGTTCCACTACTTAACCTTTGGTGATTTTTGCTGTCATGGGATTATCCTTATCTTGCCCAAGTTTGTAATTGCTGTTCTCTTCAGAGATGTCCATCTTCACTCTACCACACCTCCAATTCTATTTTCCTTCCCCCCCCCTTTGTTAACTCTGAGCTCCCTAAGTTCAGAGTACCTTTGTCTTCTTAACAATTAATTAATTGAGGTATTTTATGTTCTATTTTTTATTTTTATAATGAGCCCTTCTCACTGTCAAGTAGTGTCATCTGTATTGCTTGGCTATTTTTAACCACCAGTTTCTATTCTTGCTATAAGCTCCTCCAACTCTGAATATTTATAATTTATGTCCAGGTTAAGCAGGTATGGTGAACCGACCACATCACTCATTCTCTACTCTGAATCCCCCTTTGTTTTTTGAGTCCTCTTTTTTTTTTTTTAAGATTTTATTTATTACTTATAGGCCGCCCTTTTCCCTGAGGGGACTCAGGGCGGCTTATAATTCATGGGAGGGGGAGTGCAAGACAAAACATAAGACAATACGTGAGTAAAAAATAAAACGATAAAACACAACTTTCATTCAACATTTGGGTGGGGCGGATTAGAATCTTTATCCCCAGGCCTGACGGGATAGCCAGATCTTAAGGGCTGTGCGGAAGGTCTGGACGGTGGCGAGGGTGCGAATCTCCACGGGGAGATTGTTCCAAAGGGTCGGAGCTGCTACTGAGAAGGCTCTCCTCCGTGTAGTCGCCAGTCGGCACTGACTGGCGGATGGTTTTTTTTTGGTTTTATTAGAATTTGTAGGCCGCCCTTTTCCCTGAGGGGACTCAGGGCGGCTCACATAAAACTGGGAAGGGGGGGGATGGAACTCGGAGGAGGCCTAATCTGTGCAATCTAATAGGTCGAAGGGAGGTAATTGGCAGGAGGCGGTCTCTCAAGTCTTTCATGACTGAAGGAAAATGGTGGACCGGAATCCCACTCTGACCCCAGGCTCTTGGCTGCTTCCTACGCCTTCAGGTGGGTGGCCATGGCAGCTGACCCTGAGAAGGCCTGACGGATGTCCAGCCACGGCCCGCATGCAGATGACTTCAGTTTGACTGGCTTTGCTGCTGTGTAGAGGGGGAGGCCATCTGCCTCTCTCTTCGGCTTCCCTTCTGCCCTTTGGGAACCCCTCATCCTGCCCTCGTCCTCTTCTGTGGCCACCTGGAAGTGGCTTCTGAGCTCCAGCAGTGCCAAATCTCTTTTCTGCCTCCGAGGCTCTGCTGGTTTGCTTAATTTTCCTCATGGAGAAAGACTGGAGTTCTCTGAAGTTCCTGCTGTAGCACTTTACTTATTTAAACCTGAAATCTTTACACTTTCTTCCCAGGCCGGTTCCCTATTAGGATCTTCTGGGCTCCTCAACTTCCTTTGAAAGTAATGCCCTAAGCTGGCCCTTGCTGCAAAACGTTTCCAAACTCAATTCTTTTTTTAAAAAGTTTTTTTAAACAAACATAGACAAACAAGACATGTAACATAAAAAACATCTTCCATTGCGTGCAGTGCATCGATTGGTTACAAAGTTTTTGTGCATCCTTTCCATAGTCATCACTTAAACTTTATATAAAGTCACATATTGTCCATCAAATATATTTATATACATTATTATTATAGTACTTCATTTGTTTGACTATCACTATTATTTCTTTATTTTAAACAAGGTATTCTAAATATGGGTTCATTTATATTATAATAATTCATTACATCATCTTCAATATATCCAATAGTAAAGTATTTTTGTATCCTATTCTAAATCATTCTATTATTTTGGTATTGGTAACATTCTCTAGTAATTTTCAATTCCATATTTTTTTCTGACCACTGAAAAAATTAATCCCATATCCTATAAAATTGTTTATCTTCTTGTTCTCTAATTTCATATGTTAACTTACTCATTTCAGCACGTTCCATTATTCATATCATCAATCTAATATATATGTATACAGTTATTATGATTATTAAGCATTCATTGAGTATAGCTACTATTATCCCCTTTTTATGTGAAGTATACTAAATTTAAAGTAAATTTATATTATGGCATTTCATTACATCATCCTGAAATCATCCAATGGTAATACATCTTTATATTCTGTTCTATATAGAATAGCAATAGCAATAGCAATAGCAATAGCAATAGTTAGGCTTATATACCGCTTCATAGGGCTTTCAGCCCTCTCTAAGCGGTTTACAGAGTCAGCATATTGCCCCCAACAACAATCTGGGTCCTCATTTTACCCACCTCGGAAGGATGGAAGGCTGAGTCAACCTTGAGCCTGGTGGGATTTGAACAGCCAAACTGCTGAACTGCAGTGCTGCATTTAACCACTGCGCCACCTCGGCCCATAATTGTTTATCTTTTATAACAAAACTTTTCAACATCATCTCCATAGTGCTCACAGCTTATATAAAATTTCATATTAGCAATCTATTGTATATAAATGCATTATTATCATTATTAATCATTTATTTGACTATAACTATTATTACTTTATCTTATACATAATACTCAAAATTTAACTAAGTTTAACTTACTTTTTATTGTGACATTTCATTTCATCATCCTGTATCCTTCCAGTAGCAGTGCAGTCCAATATCTCTTGCCATTTGTAAAAGCTTCATTCTAATTGTTTTCTTAATAAGTCTTACGTGGACTTCTCTTGGCAGTTTGTTGTTCATTGCATATCTTGTAAAGACTTGAAACCCTCCATCTGTTCCTTCCATCAGCTTGCCTTTGGTTATTACTGGTCCTTCAGCCAAAATTACTCTCATTGTTTCTGCCAGATTTTCTCCCTTTTCTTCTTCCATGTTTTGAAGTCTGAGATAGAGTTCCAGTTTGTCGATCTCTTCTTTCAATATTCCACATATATCATTTCCCTCCACTCTCAGTTTGCTGTCAATGTCAACAATTTTCTTATCATTTTGTTCATATTTTTCTGCAATTTTTTGAATATCCTCAAATTTCATCATCATTTTGTAAATATTCTCAACTCTCCCCTCCATTCTTTCTGTTCTTTGTTCTATAATCTCAATTCCCTTTTCAATGTTCTCTGTACTTATTAGTACTGTTTGAATTTCTAGCATAATTATTTGCAATGTTAATTCCTTTTCTTCTTCATGTTGCACCATTTTTCCAGGTTTGTAATCACTGCCACTAAAACATCCAAGGCTTATTGCAATAGCAATAGCAGTTAGACTTATATACCGCTTCATAGGGCTTTCAGCCCTCTCTAAGCGGTTTAGAGAGTCAGCATATTGCCCCCAACAACAATCCGGGTCCTCATTTTACCCACCTCGGAAGGATGGAAGGCTGAGTCAACCCTGAGCCGGTGAGATTTGAACAGCCGAACTGCAGAACTGCAGTCAGCTGAAGTAGCCTGTAGTGCTGCATTTAACCACTGCGCCACCTCGGCTCTTATTGCTATGTTTCAAACAAATAAATATAATCTTTCAAGTCAAGGCTTTCTCTTTACTCTAGTCCAGCTACTGATAGTACTCCAAAAGAGCACCTGTATAAACAAATCATGCTGTTCCCACTGTCTTTTCCAATAAACAAAATCAAGGACTTTGAGATATCAGATATTCAAAGAAAGTAGTGTTTCCAAGCCTCCAGCCTCTAGGTGGCAGTGTTACTTCTTTTTCCTCTGCTTTTACCCCTCTCTTTGTTCTGAGTTTGAGAAAAAAATGTTTAAAAGGTAAAATCCAACTGAGTGTTGAAAGAGATTCTTGATCCACAGATACAAAAAGTAAGGAAAAATAGAAGAAGGAAAAAAGAGAACAGTCCAATTTAAAAAGTAAGAGGCATTTGTAAGAATTCCATCCATTTAAAAAACAAAGCTAAAGAAAGATAGATAATACACTAATTTTAATACAGGCTTAACCCACTGCTTGCTCTCTTCTGCCTTCAATTTTAATTTTACTCTAAGTCTTTTTGGGTGTTCTCTAATAGTAAAATTTTTCTCACCATTTCGACACACTCTCTCTCCTGCTTTCTTTCTGTTCAGTGGCTGTCCCAACCTTCTGCAGCTTCAATGGCTGCTTCTCTTGTAGCTGAAAAAAAGAGCTTCTCCTGGATCGATCAGGGGCTCTGTGATGCCCCTGAGATCAAAAGCATGTGGCCTTCTCTATCACCGTCTCTACAGGACAGTTTAGATCCAAAAGGACCATCCAGAAGCAGAGATATCGACAGCAATCCCGGAGCCCCATTTTGCCATCATCCTCATCCTCATTTAATGACCCCATAATCCCTTGCAGGGTGGAGTCTGGGCAATTGAATGGAGCTGAGGGTTTACTAGCCAGATGCCCTTCCTGTCGCTAATGTGGAGTTATATTCAGCAGATATATTCACATCATGCCCAGAGAGAGAAATATCTGCCTCTACCTAGGATCAAACTCCTGATTGTGAGGCAAGAGATCCACCTCTAGGCCACCACACCACTCATGTCACATTTTGCCACGATGTACATTATTCAATATTATTGATTGCAGATTGAATTTGGCATATTTATCCATGTATTGAGTCTTTCCCAAGGACCTGGGGCAGGCAGATTTTCTTTGAGGTAGTTAAAGGTATTGTTGCAGGATGTAACAATAGTTCAAGTGGTGCTCCGGATGTTTTGAAATTGCAATCCGATGCGCCTAGTAATATTGGTATTATCTTTGCTTTCTTTTTCCACAGTTATTCTAAGTTTATTTGAAGGTCTTTGTATTTTGTGATTTTCTCCAGTTGTCTCTCTTTTTCTCTGCAGTTTCCAAAGGAGAAGAGATGAGGAAGAACTCCAGCAGCCACATCCACCATCCAGAGTTTTTGTCTTTCTTATTGACTACCAGAGGGAGCCGCCTTGTGGAGTACTGTGAAACCATTACCATGGCAACTCCACTGCACTGTACAGTAGAAGCCATTTTATGTCAGTATAGTAGAAGCCATTTTAAGGCACAACGGGCTGAATCTTAAATGAACACAGACCCCAAGGGGTGTTACAGGTGTCTTACCCCTACAGTATTTGTTTCCAGAGAGTAAGTAATCTGTGTATCAAGTTTGGTTGAAACTGCTAGGGATGTTACAGAGTTATGCTAGAACACACACACACACACACACACACACACACACACACACACACAGAGTTTAATATATAGAGAGAATATTGTTGTTGTTGTTGTTGTTGTTGTTGTTGTTGTTGTTATGGTTGATCAACCAGGTGTTTAGAATGGATTTGGCATTTTTTCTACCTATTGTTAGTATTTAAATTTATATGCCACCCAAGTCCTAGCAATGGGTCATGGGGCAAAGCTGAAGTTCATTCTCTTGGTTTCTCAATTATCCATCTTAAGTCCTTTTCCTTTCTCTGCAACTCTCTTCTTTATGTGGAAGAAACCCTTTCAAGGATGTCTCTATTGAAGTCTCTAAACTAAATAGATTCGACTTCTCGACTTCTGTTTCCTGCTCTGTAATTAATTTAATTGTGACACTGTCCATCTGGTGGTGTCCATGTGTTCCTTGAAGCAGGTGTTTGCAATAAAAAGAGAATTATCTTTATAAAGCTCTGTTATCCTATTCCCTGCATTATTGTGTCCATCCAATCCAAATCTTCCTATAATTCCAGGTTTCAAATTTTGCATTCCAACCACTTTCTTGATGTTGCATTTAGCACCTCTTGAGTATTGTTATAAAATTCCTCAACATCATATTATTTCATCTGTAGAAGATATGCATGTTTGAGGTTTACAGGATACCTGCTAATTTCAAATCCAACAATCTACTAAAACATCTTCATTTCAATTCTGACAATTTCAATTTCCCTGATTTATATTTTTCTCCCACTCCAGTTTTGTTTCTTTATTTAAAAAAAGGAAAAATATACCCATAAGATTTTTAAAAAATTATTGATCTGATCATGGCATCACCTCATTCAATACATACTCTTATAAGTTGAGTGTTATCCCAATAGCTAGAAGAGAGGCTACTAACTTGACGGTCTCAACATCTGGTTTACCAACCTGTGTAATGTTTCTGTCACGTTCATATGATTTTCTTAGCTGCAGAATAGAAATTGCTTTTGCTTATCTTCATTTGGGATTGATTTTATAATTTGAAAGACTTCCATGAATGTTGAGAAGCTATTCTTCACATTACTTCTACCATGAGTTATACAGTACGTAGCTTTTGTTCTGAATGTAAGGCTGACTTTACCTGGAATTCATGCTCCCACTATGACCAATATCAAAGTCATTCAAACTACTGAGTTCACCAACTCAACAAGGTGGCTTTCCCATAGATGGCAGATTTATCTATTTATTTATTTTTACTTATTTTGTCAAGCATGTATAAGATGTAAGTACAAACATGATTATGAATACAGGAAATGGATACAAATAAGTGGGGACAGTAGAACAGGTAGGCACATTGATGCGCTTATGCATGCCCCTTACAGACCTCTTAGGAATGGGGTGTGGTCAACAGTAGACAGTTTAAGGTTAAAGTTATGGGGGTTTGGGGAGGAAACCATCGAGTCAGGTAGAGCATTCCAGGCATTGACCATTCTGTTGCTGAAGTTGTATTTTCTGTAATTTCAGTTTGGTTCAGTTTACCTTAAGTTTATATCTATTGTGTGTTGATGTGGTTGAAGCTGAAGTATTCATTGACAGGTAGGACACTGTAGCAGATAATTTTATGCGCTACACTTAGGTCAGATCAGCAAAGTTCTAAATTGTCTAAGCCCAATATTTCAAGCCTAGTGGCATAAGGAATTTGTTGTGAGCAAAGGATATTTCTTGTGAAATATCTCTGGACTCGCTCAATTGCATTAATGTTTGATATGCTGTACGGGTTGCAGACAGATGAGCTGTATTTGAGAATAGGCCTAGCAAAGGTTTTTATATGCCCTAGTTTGCAATACAATATTATTGAAAGAACATCCCAAGGAAGAAGATCAAGACCTATTAACTATAAAGCAGGAATGCTAAGACCGGTCACAAAATTCCTTTTTTCAATCAGGTTGTAAGTGTGAATGATCTGTAAACCGGGGAGTCATTAAGCAAAGTCATCTCACATTCAGTTCAGGCATAGCTTTATATGTCTCAAAAACATCTCCTCATTTCTTTTCCTTGTCCTCTTTTCTACATCCTGTTTCCACGAATATACTTTTTTTTGTTCAGATTTTTGAATGGAGAATGATGAATGTTCGTGAACTACAGGATGAAGCCTGCTTTGACAGATTGTACCATTTTGCTTTTGTTGAAGAATAACTACTTTCCAATCTGCCAATTAACCCAGAAACCTGGCTGGCTCCCATACTATGTATCAATTTTTGTTAAGTCTTGTCATGGTAAATTCTACAGCAAGTAGATCTGCAGATTTGAGCTGCATTTTCTGGACAAAAATGCAGTTGAGACATATGTATCATTATTCCCAATTGAGTATAGCATGGTTGGAAATGAAGGACAGGGAGCCTGTGCTGCACAATATTGGAGCTGACCTTTTCAAAATTATATTTTGTTGGTAGCCAAGAGACCAAGAAATCATGTCATAGCATTCCTGGCAAAAACTGAGATGAATTAGTGAGACTCAACTCCCCGCCCCATAAATTTGACAAAGGGATTGTGTTGTTTTTTAAAATTAGAAACTTAACACACATGCCTAAACATACGCACATACTCTCTTACACGTTGTTAAGAAAATCAGTGGAAAAATCACACTTTTGTTATATTGTGATTTCATGGCTATCTTCTATGGGAACCAAGAAAACTAGATGATGAAACAGACACTGTATAACCCCAATTAAAAATTGCCCCTTTTGGACTTTGTCACAATTTTTTACACATTTTCTTTATTTTATTTTATTAAAAAAAAACATTTAAATAAAGAGCTATGGTGACACAGTGGTTAGAATGCAGTATTGCAGTCAGCTAACTCTGCCGATTGCCAGCTGTTCAATCCTGGCCAGCTCATGGTTGACTCAGCCTTTCATACTTCCATGGTCAGTAAAGGGAGGACTCAGATTGTTGAGGGCAATATGCTGACTTTGAATATTTGAATGTTACACATGTAGGCTTGGTTGCTTGTGCCTGATGGATTGTTTATCTGTAAGTTTTTTACAAAATGCTTATATTGGAACATTAATTCCCAGTTTCAAAATTTTAGGCGCCTATAAATTAACTAATTCCTCCTTAAAATCTCTACCATAATAATAAACAATAAAAGTTTTGCATATAGTTGAAAATTTATGTGCAAAGCAACTCCATTTCTTTTTTTTTATTCCTGCCTCTTCATCCAATTTTTTGTGAGTCAACTTTTGTATATCTCTTTTTATATTGTTTGAAGTCTTGAGCGCTCTTTGTTATAAGTGAAATAGCATGTTATTTAGTTCAGGTATAAACTAGGGTTTGTAATAATTCTTTTGAATTAATATTCTTAACCATCCCTTTATGTTTAGTTGCAGAGTATTAATTTTAGTTGTTTGTAAGTCCAAGATTTGTCTCCATCTTTTCAATTCCATATCTTCATTCAATAAATTCGTACAACGTATATACTCAGAATGGCATGTTATCCTATCTTATTACTTCTCGTGTATTACATAAGCGGTACAAGATTTGTAATCTCACAAATCCTTTATCAGCTACTAACACAATGTTTTGGAAATCCTTTTCTTAGCTTTTTTTTTTTTTTACGATGAATCCATTCTGGGTTTTACCAACAACTTTGTGGTAAGAAAGAAGCCTTGAATACTAGATAGGAATAAGAAATGTAGTAGCTATGGATTAAATCTGTCCTCAAGAAAAAGATGGTTGGATGAGAATGAAGCAGACAGGAAAATGATTTTATGTCAGAATAATCATATCCCTCAGTGATGGACTTATACATGTCTTACAACTGCAGCATAGATAACAAATTAGGGCCTGCTCATCTCTCTTTGGTGCACACACTAAAATGCTTCCATATTATTTCGATCAAAACATTGTCTAAGTGATATAAATGAGGAAGAAATTGTGTGATTTAATGCTTCTTCTTAGTGCTGCTGCTTCCTCTTATTTTCATGACTTTAGGGGGGGGGTCTCTTGTCTCTTGTAGTGAGTATAGGACTAATCATGCTGAAAGGTAAGATCAGATGTGGGTTGCTCCAAGTTCGGCCTGGTTTGGCCGAACCGGTAGTGATGGCAGTGGGAGGCTCTGCCCACTTGCCCCGACACTTCTGAGCATGCGCAGAAGCATTACACACGAGCACGAGCGAACCGATAGTAAACTGGTTAGCAATCCATCACTGGGTAAATTGAAGCACAGGAAACTGTGAAGATCAACCAGATTTAGATGACTAGATAAGTGATGGGTTCTTGGTGCTCTCTGGGCTTGGTTGTTTTCTTGCAGACATTTCATTAACTAACTAATGATGTTCCTTCGTTAGATAATGGAACATCTGCAAGAAAACAACCAAGGACCTCTCATTTCAACCCTGAGCTACAAATATTATCCTTTATTGGTTAAATAAGTGTCTTACATTCCAGGGGTGGGTTTCTCGCCCCGTCCCAACCGCTTTGGTTGGAACGGGGCCGGCGGCATCCTCATGCACGCGCGCAGTGCACGCATACGTACTAGCGCCTGTGCGATGCTCCAGCTGCTCCTGGAGGATTGTGCAGGCGCTGTATGCGTTTTGCGCATGCGGGGAAGCACAGAACTCGTCAAAACCGGGTAAGAAATGCGGGCGGGCGGGTGGATCCTTCGGCGTTCCCGGAAGTTACTTACTTCCGGGTTCGCCGACCAACCGGTTCGCGAGGACCGCCGCGAACCGCCTGAAACCCACCCCTGTTACATTCCCACCAGAAGAATACCAAACGATATTTTTAAATGTCCTCTAAAAACATTTTTACAGGCCTGATTCAAAATAGTGTCTCAAGAGATGATAGCTTTCTGGCTCATTGTTGGCCTTCAAACTATGGAACTAGAGGTTCTCCAGCCGGATATGTTTCTATTGTCCCAATCTTTTAAACAGTACCTGTTTATCAGTTTCGTAAATGTGATTTTTAATTCATCTAATTTCTGCTCCAACTCCTTTAATGGCTGCTTACATAAGTTATGGTATTGCTATGTTGTGCTGCTGTTTAAATGTTTTTAATTATTGGGTTTAAAAATGTTTGCAATCCTTGTTTGGAAGACACAAAACAGTTGAATACATCTTCCTATTCCGGCCTAATGGAAAAAGAAGCCTTGTGCCCCAATATTTAGACGAGTTTCCTAAACTATATTCTGTGGTTCCTGCATTTACCTCCTTAAACTATCTAGAACAGGGGTGTCAAACTCACATAACCACAGCAGTGTCACTTGACATATCACAACTTTCCCTCCTTCGCTAAAATGGGTGTGGGCGTGGCCAGCGTATGATGCATCCAGCCCACGGGGCACGAGTTTGACAGTCTTGATCAAGACTATTGTCTGATACTCTTGCTTGCTATCATTTTCTTTATCATTCTGGATGATGAAATGATTTATTAAACACGTATGCGCCTGCAGTGTGTAGGTTTTTCAGCTTCACTCTGCCTAGCTGGTTGCAATTTGGAGACTAGATTCAAATGGCCTCTTCTGATATTGGAAAAAGTTCTAAGCTCATTTGAAAAACTTTTACCTGAATTGATGCTGCCAAATTTATTCTTTTGTTTTCTATTTTTATATTATTACTGCGGGTTTTGCTTAATGTTGCATATTATTATTGTTTCTACTTAAGACTGACAGGTTATTAGACTACTCGATTATTTGACCTATTACTTATTCTTTGGTGGGCAATGGTAGGATTCAAATAATTTAACAACTGGTTCTCTGCCCTAATGATTTCTTCCAACAACCAGTTCACCAAACTGCTCAGAAAATTAACAACTGGTTCTCCCAAAGTGGTGAGAACTGGCCCCACAAGACATACAATTAATTAATCAATAATATCTAAAAAAGGAAACTTTTAAAAAGCAGATCAATAAGGAAATAAAACAATTCAACATTAACTGATGATAATTCTTTGAGATAAATTTGGAATAGATTTAGTGAGTGGCCAGATTTTTCCATTTTAGTACTTAGTTTCTGATATTTTTCTTCATATCAATGAATTATTGTTTGTTTGCTAGGAATGTATGCTGTTCTGGTCACAAAGGACTCACTTCTCATAACCATTCAACTCAAGGATTTTTAGAAAACACCCTTTTCATAGGACTCTTTAAGGATTGTGTGTTTAAAGGCCAACAAAGACATTTTTGTTAATGTATTCCCTGCCTGGTGTACAATATTTTCATGGTTACTAACAATACTTTTATTTAGCATTAACAAGATAAAGATTCTTCTGACAAATTTATTTCTCCTTTAACAAAAAGCTACAGGCCTTCTCACTTAAAAATGATGTTTCTTCCATGTTTACAATGGATACGATTATTTTCATAGAAGAATTGGGCTAAAATTATAATGGATGGTCCATAGAGTGAAGACTTACTCTTGGGTATACTCAAAGCTAATCCTCCCTGCCTTGCAAAGCAACATACACTATATTGCCAAAAGTATTCGCTCACCTGCCTTTACTCACATATGAACTTACTGTAAGTGACATCCCATTCCTAATACATAGGGTTCAATATGACATCGGTTTACGCTTTGCAGCTAAAACAGCTTCAACTCTCCTGGGAAGGCTGTCCACAAGGTTCAGGAGTGTGTTTATGCATTTGCGCATTTGTGAGGTCACACACTGATGTTGGACGTGTTTACATGGCCTACCACTTTGTGGCTGAGTTGCTGTCATTCCCAAACACTTCCACGTTCTTATAATACAGCTGACAGTTGACTGTGGAATATTTAGGAATGAGGAAATGTCACGACTGAATTTGTTGCACAGGTGGCATCCTATCACAGTTCCACATTGGACTTCACTGAGCTCCTGAGAGCGACCCATTCTTTCACAAATGTTTGTACAAACAGTCTGCATGCCTAGGTACTTGATTTTATACACCTGTGGCCATGGAAGTGATTGGAACACCTGGTTCTGATTATTTGGATGGGTGAGCGAATACTTTTGGCAATATATTGTATATTAAGTATATTAGTAATGCTCACTAGATCTGTTAGCCAAAAAAAGCCCAATGGATCCTCAAATCAATTCAAGAATTAGTTTTGAAAAATCGATTGGGGAATTGAATTGAATTACCATTGAATTAAATCTCTGAACCGACGTTTCACACATACCTTATCACCTGACTGTTTTATTCGTAATAGAAGCAATATTACCCTTTTATCAAGGCTATCAAGCACTTGTAGAAATGATATGAATCTCTGATGTTGGCGTACATGCTGGCACATGCAGTCTATTTCATTTCTAGCCATTGCTCAGGGTGAAGGATCTTGAATTGCTTAGCTGGACTCCTGAGAAATCAGAACATATGATCTGACATGACCTTCACTTTTACTAAATGGTGGCTTGCTGCTTTACAATATGCAGCTTCTCGAACTGCATTCAGAGCAATAAATCACCCTCTCATAAGATATTTAAACAGCAACTATGCATCAGTAAACTGTTATAGATTAATTTACATTCTATCATGTTGAAAATATATCTAGTGACCTTAAAAATGAATTTTCATGCATGGTTCACTAGACCAAAGAAGTCTCAGGACTGATACAATCTATTACGCCAATGCATATTTAGGGAGTTAAAAATGAAGATTATTGACTTGATTATTGATGCAAAAAAAAGCCATTAAAGCCTATCAGGTAATTAAATGCCCTCCCATAAAGAACCTATCTACTAAATGCAATCTAAATTTATAGACATGATCAAAATTAATGATCTCTCTGGAGCCATTAGATCAGTTCTCAGGTACATTTTTATTGTTGTATTTTTATTTATTTCCTTCCATTTTCAGAGAGTGATAATAAGAAACTCAGGGATTTTGTAATACAATACAAATCATCTGCCTTCTGACTGCAATGTTTAATAGTGCACATAAAATAGTCAAGCTTGTCTTTTCCGTTTCCCTCTCCATCTTCCACTTATATCTAAACATAAAGTATAGTTCTCCATTTCAATATTCCAACTGTTATAATTAGAGTAATAACCCCACTTGAATCATTTGAAGGGTTTCTTCCATGGCTGAAATCAACTTGCATTTGCTACTGGTTTGGTAGCAATGTGAACATGCGCACGTGCAGGACCTTCCGCGCATGCACAGAGCATCAAAATGGGACGAGACTGCTACCAAGCATGCTTGGAAAGGTAAGTACAACAGTGAGGGGAGGGGTGGGAATCTGCTGTGCCAGGAAATTTAAATTAGCTGGAAAGCAGGAAATCCTAGCTTCCTGGCTAATATAAATTATGCATCACAGCTGATCATCAGAAAAACCAGTTTGCCCGAACCGGTAGCATTTTTTTTACTACTGGTTCAGGTAAACCAGTAGCATTTTTACTACCGGTTTGGACGAACCGGTCTGAATGGGTAGCATTTCACACTCTGATTTCTTCCATGCCAACAATTGTCAGAAGAAGACAGGGGGAGGGGGAAGGTCTGCATGAAGCTGAATCAGAGATGGGTTGTTCCTGGTTCATCCCAGATTGGGCAAGCTGGTAGTAGGCTCCACCCACCCACCCAGATGCTTCTGCGCATGCATAGAAGTGTCACACGCAGGAGCATGTGCACAAGCAAACTAGTAGTAAAAAAATTGGAAACCCACCCTTAAGCTGAATGTCATGCTATAGGATCTGGGTTAGAAGTTCTAACCCACATCTGTTTAATTTTGTGTCTGATCCAGTACAATGACTTTTTATCTCCCAAGGAAAATCTGAACAGAGCTCAACCAAATACTATCCAACCATGGCAGGTGCCAATATTGGAAAGGTCTATGGAGATTCTCAGTCATCCAGGTCATGGTTGGTCCCAAATGTGCTTTTTCAAGAGGCAACTAAACTTTCTTTGTTTTTGTTTGAAGATGTTTCGCTTCCCATCCAAGAAGCTTTATCAGTTTACTTTAGTTCAATTCAGTTCTTCAATTCCAATATTGGAACAAGGTTGGAAATATAAACGAGGACTGGTTGATAATCCTAACTGTGACTCTGGGACCATCCCCCAAACTTTACATCATATTGTGACAGAAAGCCCCCCCCCCCCATGTGAAACACATCACTCAAGAGCATGGCTGCCCCATGGCTAAATGATCTAGATATCTGGCCATAGATTTAGCTACTCCAGTAACTTCTCGTGCATAATTAAATTGTGTTCATAATATTATTCATCACCTGTGCTATGTGTTTGTAAAATGGTTCACTGCTATGATGTTCTGAATTTTGATACACATTTTATATGCCGTTTTTGGTGAGCTTTGTGCATTAATGCTGTATCCTCTTACAGGGTACAAAATAAGACTTATGCTGTAAGATATGTCCAGATTTTGGGGGTTGAAGGACTTGTTTGGCCATTGAGTGATCTGCTAGTGAATCACACTGCAAAGTGTGGGTGATCAGGTCAAAAAGGGGAGCACAACTGGAACAAAAACTATCGTTAATTGAATAATATTTATTTATGTATTTAATTGATTAATTAATTAATTAATGCAGGAGATATGATTATGCCCAAGGATGGAAGGCTGAGTCAACCTTGAGCCTGGTGAGATTTGAACTGCCACACTGCAATCAGCCGGCAGTCAGCAGAAATAGTCTGCATTGCGCCACCGTGGTTAGATATAATATAATTACAATTACAATTATCTATTGTAATTGAAAGAACAACTTCCAGCAGTTGAAATATAAAATAAAACTGATCAGATTTGCAACACAAGTCCCCAAAATACTAATTAAAAAAAACCCCACCCAATAAGCAACTTTTGGAATCTAATCTCAACAGCAGCAACTAAATAATTTTCTGAGCAAAAAGCAACTGGAGCTAAGTTTCACTATGGCACTTTCAAAAGCCAGTAGCATGAAGGACACTTTTACCATATTACATCTAATTTATCCTGGAAGTGTGCTACCATATCACTAAATCTCCTTTCTCAACTCCTCCATCAACCCATTGTTTCCTTCCTTAATTTTTATCAATACCTTTTCCTACTGTTGGAAGCCTTTCTGAAATCTCCTTCATTTATTTCCTTGCTCCAAAGGCCACTTGATTTCTATGTGTATGTCCAACTGCATCCAGTGCTTCACCTCTTTCCAGTCAAGTGATCCATTCCTGCTCCAAGCATTTGTATCTTCTCTATCTATCCAGTCTTTTTTCTCTTCCAGATCCTCCATTCTTGGATAACAACCAGTACCCAAGCTATAGATGTCTCTCCTGATTTCCTATATTCTAATAAACTGATACTGCATGCAACAGTCCTACCTTATTACTACAACTTAGGATCCCTGTCCTTAAAAAAAAAATTACAAATCCCCCCCCCCCCCCAATCTACTCAAGTCTTAGGTAAGACATGGGGATAGACATTTTCCTTAGGAATTCAGGCACTTAAGAAAGAAAGAAAAAAGGAAGGCAATCATTCTTGAGTCCCAAAGGTACGTTTTCAAAAGGCAAGTGGACTTTCTTTGTTTTTTTCCTTGAAGACATTTCACTTCTCATCCAAAAAGCTTCTTCAGTTCTTGAGAACTGAAAAAGATTCATTTCTCCAGTCAGAACTGAAGAAGCTTCTTGCGTGAGAAGCAAACTGTCTTCAATGGAAAAACTAAGGAAGTCCAGTTGTCCTTTGAAAAGGCCCCATTGGACAATAATCATCACCTGGATGATTGAGAATCTCCGTAGACAAATCATTCATTCTTGAATTATAGTATACAATATAGTTTTCTACTGATATGTGTATTAAGCCCGTAATATACATATCCTTAATGTCTCAACAACCTGTATTTATATGCTTGTCCTTGTAGTCAGGGATTATGCAAATTTGCTTTACTATCAATATTGAGAAAACTATTCTAATATTCTATGTGTGAAAAGGAGTAGTTGTAATGTATTATTAGTCCTATAAATTATTACATTTTTCTTCTATTCACAAGTTTGTTCTTTTTAGTGCAAACTTGTCTTTGCCCCAAAGAAAAAAAAACAGTTATCTGTTTAGTTGGAATTATTGGGGAGCAACCATTCCTATTGGGAGGAGGGCTCAAATGGTGAATTAGCCTAGATTTGCTATTAAATACAAGAGGGTCAGATCTGACATCTCCCCGCCCCACTCCCCAATGCGTTTGAGCTTTATATGCTCTTTCCCAAGTAATCTGGAGAAATTCCTGTATTACAGGCAAACAACAATAAAGTAGATAGTTTGTACTCTACTCGTATTAGTCTGCTCATTCACACAGGACAGGAATGCTTGAAAAAAGCACCCCCAAAAGGGACAGGAAAAATACAGAAAACAACTTTTAACTATCTTAATGGACTTAACCCTAGGAGATGGTTGGATCCAGTTCTAGTCCAACATTTTGATCAGTACACCATATTTTTCCAGATTAAAAAAAAAAACAATTTTTGAAAAATTATTGGCAAGACTTTTCAAAATACCTAACTGAATAATTTTCAGAGTTTCATTTTAGGAGAAATATAAGAGTTTGTAAAACACTCCTCTAATTTTTGTTTGTTTGTTTATTTGTTTGTTTATTATGCTCTCCATCTTATGTCCAACAACATTGGGTGGCTTGCAACATAAAAACATTTAAAAACCATTAAAATTGTCAATTATAAAATAATACAGCTGTTAAAACCATTAACACAAAATGGCAAAGGAGGAAGCCAGACAAGGGGGTGCAGGAGGTGGGATTAGGTTTTATTAAGTCAACTACCTCTAGTGGCAGAGCAGATCTTAAGACCCTTATGAAAAATCAGGAGGTTGGAAGCAGTGGTGAAATTCAAAAATTTTCCCTACTGGTTCTATGGGAGTGGCTTGGTGGTCAGTGACTGGGTGGGTGTGGCTTGGTGGTCATGTGACCGGCAGGCAACAAGCAGGGACTGCACAGTCACAGAGAGCTCAAAACCCAACTATCACATTTTACACAAAAATAACGCAAAAGCTACACAACTAACTCACACACAATGCAAAAGCAGCTGGACTTCACATACACAAAAAAGGTTCCAAGGATCGCACACAGCTGATTGTCACAGCCGATCATCAGAACCTTTTTTTAAAACTTTTTTTAGCACTGTAGTAAAAAAAAATGCTTTAATAAAATTTCTAAAAGTTCCGACGATCAGTTGCGCTGAGGCGGGTTGTCCCATGGTGATTTGGCCGTTACAAGTTGGCTATGGCAAGTTAGTCATGGTGTGTGTATGTGTGTGTTGTGGATGTCTGTATGTATGTGTTGGGTGGTTTCCCAAGCCTTCAAATTTATCTCCAAATTTCTGTTTTGCATCATGCAAAAATCAAGGGTAGGTCTCATTCTTCATCTTTCCATGTATCTTGGAGTTAATATGAAATATACTAATATATCAATGCTGTTCTCTTTCTTGGCTTTTTCCTTACATGAAATTAAGTATCTCTACAATTCTGTCCCACCACTATTATTCCCAAATGACAGAATTTTGCAAAACCTATGTTACACAATCTGTTACTCAAAAGAGTGGGGAAATGTTCTGACTGAAGCTTCCTTGTCCTGACAAAAAAAACCTTTTATTAATTTACAGTGAATTCTGCTCATTCACAGCCAGCAAAGTCTTTCAAGGGAGGATTTACAGTCATGGACTTTATCTGGTTTGGAGAGCTGACAAGCCAATATCTGCAGAACCTGGCAAGGAGTCTCGGAGAATCACGAACCAATTAGTGAACTAATTGTCTCCTGCAAACTCCACTCCCCTTTCACTCTTCTTTTATTTCCTATAGGAGGGCCATTCATCATCTGGTCTTACTCCCAAGTTGCTCCCTGTATTTAGTTGTTCCCTTCATCTGGCAACTCTGTGCATGCACACACTGGGAACAGGCTCCAGTTGTTTGTCTGCCTCACTGATGTCTGACTCTGAAGGTAGCTGTTAACTGGCATACAGCTCTTGGCCCTCTCTCTGCCTCCAACACAGAGCCCTCATCAGAGCCTTCCCCAGACTCCAGGACTGGCCCATCTGCCTCCCCAACCTCCTCGCTGTCCGAATCTGCTGGCAGCTCCACTGGCTGCTGGTAGCCACAACAGGGAAATATCCCACAGAGATATGATTGATTTATCCCAGAAAGAGACAACCTGCAACCCTCAGCATGCTTTGGTCTAGGACCCAATCAGAAACAATGAAGAAATGTGGATGTATTCCTTCCTAGACTTTAAGATCTGGGAAAGATGAAAAAAAGATGAAACTTCTCAGATGAGGGGGAAAAAAATCTCTCTCATGAAAAGTTGCGCTTTAATAAATAAACAGCAACGAGGGTGGGTGGGTATATTCTGCAGAAATCATAATACGAGGAGATAACAAGTCCTCCAGGGAAATAATTGCTGCAGAGTGGGGTGCTACAGCATTTCAAATTGCTCAGCATCTAGGAATTAAGTTACACATGTTCATGGTAGTTAATGCCGCTAGATAAACAGGCAGTCAAGGAGCACAGCTAATTTTGCTCTGCGTGATTCTGGTATGTTTTCAGGGAGGGTTCAGCTTATTATCATAAAGATTCAATAGCCAAGCTAACATCAAAATAGATTGTACGGGATGATGTTTTCTCAGAGCCAGCCTGGCATTGTTCATCAGTAATTCATTCAGTTTGTGTTGTATTCCTTGGGGCTTGCTCGCTATTGTTTCCCCAGGGTGCATGAAAAACCTAGATGCAAATGTTATTTAGGAAGCTGGAAGATGCCTTATTAATTTCAGAGACTCAACATGCCAGAATCAGCTGGTGTTCCTAACTACATTTTATACGAAATGTAGCAGACACTGTTAGCAAATGGGCTCATAACAGCCTCAAGAGAGAACAGTGTATTGTGTTATATTAGCCTGGAAACCAATAAAAAGAAAGGATAGAATGGGCTTTTGACATAAATCTTGGTGTGAATTCTTGGGAGCGATGGAGAAGAGAGATAAATGGTTTTTATGAATGTAAGATAGAGATATTGTACTGGAGAGTCTTTAGTGAGTGTTTAGTGATCAGCAGTGGAACTGGAGAGAAAGCTCACAAAGATGTTAAGAAAGAGGGACTCAGGCCCAAGTTTCAAATTCATGCTATGTCAGAGTTTGTTGCAGAAAAATCAAATCCAGAAATCCACACACAGATAACTGATTCAGCTGGATTCATTAACTTCTTTATATACATAAGAATAGATGAATAAATGTACAATAACAACAGGTGGTTCTTCCAAGTAAACACAAGGCAGGAGAATTACAGGCGAACACAAGTAGTCAGTTTCATATCAGCAGACAAGCCCAGACAGACTGCTAGTTTACTTCTCAGAGCAGCAGACTGCTTAAATTTCTGTTTCAATTCTCTGCACAGACTCAGATCTGCTTAAGCTCCCATTGGCTGACTTAGTTGCTGTGTCTATTCATTACCTGACCTTGTTCCATGTCTCCCAGTCATGAATATTTTAACATGCTCTCTACAATATTCCTCTCTTATAATTTTCCCAAAATATGTAGATGAACATGTCCTTTAGCATAAACAAGATAAAGACCAAGGTGGTACAGTAGTTTAAAAATAATTTTGAAAAGATACTTGCAAATATGCAGAAAGGATTTAAAATCACATATCTACAATTCTTTAAAGCAGCTGTGTACATTCCAAGGATTACATGGCTGTCCTCTGCAGGTAACTCTTAATATATCCATGCATGTGATATCACAAATTTAATACTCTCTGCTTAATTCTGAGAATATCATAATTTGATAGCAATAGCACTTAAGTATATATTGTTGTTGTTGTCGTTAGCTGCAAAGTTGTGTCTGACCCATCGCGGCCCCATGGACAACATTGCTCCAGGCCTTCCTGTCCTCTACCATCTTCTGGAGTCCATTTAAGCTCACGTCTACTCCTTCGGTGACTCCATCCAGCCATCTCATTCTCTGTCATCCCTTTCTTCTTTTGCTCTCAATCTTTCCCAGCATTTGGCTCTTCTCCAGTGAGTCCTTCCTTCTCATTAGGTGGCCAGGGTATTCAATAAGCTTGTATACCACATCACATTGCTTTAGAGCTCTCTATAAGTGGTTTACAGAGTCAGCAGATTGCCCCCAACAATCTTATTGACCTCGGAAGGATGGAAAGCTGAGTCAACCTTGAGCCAGACAGGATCAAACTGCTGGCAGTGGGCAGAATTAGCCTGAAATACTGCATTGCAACCACTGCACCACCATAGAGTATGCCATAGTGGAATACTCCATTTCAATTATTATCAATATCGACTAGAAACAATGTTTAGTTTGGTATACTCACAAAATTTGTCTGCAACTTTTAACATTTACCCTGGTCATCAAAATTCAGTTATATATAACTGTAAGTGTAAAATAAAAATGAAAAAGATGTTCATAGTCTTGTAAAGGATAAGGGAAATAGGACCACCATAATTGATTTCCTTTCCTGGATAAAGGACCTGAAGCAATGACCTTCACTGATAGAAAAAAAAAACTTTAAAAAAAAATCTAACACATCCTATGGAATAAAAAATAGTTGCCCAGTACCCAAACATCCTTTCTTTATTGGTTGAGTAGTTCTGTATTCCTTACAAGCTTTAATGAGCCATAATGAAAGCATAAGGATGGCACGTGTATCCAAATACATATCAATGTATTGTACTGTCAGACAAGATAGTCAATTTAAGGGTCAAAATTAAGGGGAAGAAATAAGTGAAATAAAATGGAGGTATAAACTCCCAAGGGATGTTTTCAAGATGTTCACATATATTAAACATATTTTAAGGGAGATTCTGTTTTAGATCCAGCTAATCCAATCTATGTGGGGCTATCAAGCTATATTCCTCCGTTCTCCATTGCAAACTTTCTAGAGTTAGAAAAAGGGCTATGGGGATAACCAAGGGGAGAGGTATTTAGTGGGGACAGTTGTAGCTGGAGAAGGAAGAGGTAAATCTCCACCTCCACCTTTAATCATTTAAAGAGGAAAAACAATTAAAAAATAAACTGCCAGAGATGCATTATGGGTAATTACTGCAAGTTGTTGATGTTAATCTGAAGCTGGCCTGACAGAGGCTTCAGTGTTGCCACAATGAAGGATAGGGGAGGGAGGAATAGAGATAGTTGGCATTTTGTAGGCAAAACAAAATAGTTTTCCCCTGAGAACCAAGGGCATTCCCACAGGTGGATGAAGAGAAGAGGAGTGAAGTTTCCAAGCAACTTTTGGCGTTTAGTCATGCCGGCCACATGACCATGGAGATGTCTTCAGACAGCTCTTCAGCTTTGAAACGGAGATGTGCACCGCCCCCTAGAGTCAGGAACCACTAGCACATATGTGCGAGGGGAACCTTTACCTTTACCTTAAACAAGGATAGGTCCCTTCTGAAATGCTTTCCATCCTTTTCCTCCACTTATGGACTCAACTGTCTCTTATCAGACCATTGCCTAGGCTGAATGTTGTCCTGTTGTCATTCCCACCTACCATCACAATTGCTTAGAGAGCCTGGTGAGAAGACCTTCAAAGTGCCATGGCCCTATGACTTCATGTGAACAGGAGGTTGCTATCCCTCTGTAACATTTGGAAGCATGGAACGTACTGAGAAAGGTGTGATTTATCTTTCCCCAGAGAGTGGGCTAGAACTAACTGAGGTTGGAGACTTACTTTTTGAAATAACTTCTTCTGCTTTTTATCGGTATTTGGTCTAAGGTCGTTAATCAACACCCAAGAATCCTGGGTGAAAACATATGGTCTTTGAAATTTAATAAACGGATTAGCAAAGTCTACCACTTAATATGCAGCTTCTGCCTTAGGAGTATAAATTAATAAGCATTAGGTCTTATCTAATGAGGAATTTCCCTTTTAAATCCTGTATGAATTATCAAAAAGAGCCTTGGCAGGATTTCAAAGACATTTTCTGACCTTCTAGTATTCTGGTTTGCATGAATTTTTAACAAGATGCTATATATCTCAAAAGTCTATTACAATTCATCTGCATCTGTTTTCTCCAGCCCCTCCCCCCAGCCCCTTCCCTCTCTTTAATCAGAGCACTGAAGCAGAGAAAGGAAACACATCTATATAACAGCATGAGAATATTTAATTTATGCAAATGAAGGGGTTTTTAAAAAAAAAGAAAGGAAGGAAGGGGGGAGAAAGAGAAGAGGAATTATTCAAGTTAATAAAACCACACACGTTGCTTTTAAATATTAATAGCAGCCAGCGAGAGCCTGTATTTTTGTGACATATTCATTTATATCACACACACACACACACACACACACACACAGAGTGTCAACAATGTGAAGTGGTCCAAAGATCAGTCTGAAATTGCATATTTTGCAGCGCATTAGATGCGGAGCACGTAATTAAATGAGGATGGGTTTTCATTACTGCAAAGCATCTTTGGAAACCATGAAAGAGAACATTGGGCTAATGTTGAAACACTGCTTCCTTTTTCACATTCTTCAAATATTTGTAAGAAAGCAGTTGGAAAAAGGATTGGTTAATGCACATTTTATAGGCAAGTTGAAGTGATTCAGAAGGATTGCAATTGCCTTGAAAATGCTTTGTGTTACTGGCTCATTAGCGGGTTCAAAAGCAAGTCCTGGGAAGCCCATGCAAATGTGACAGTGCTAGGCTCTTCTCAAACATGAAATAGGGAGGAATTTCCCTATTTAAAATAGTAATTAGTAATTTAATAAATTTGTATGCCGCCCAATCCCTTTTTTTAATCATTAATTAATTAAAATTAAAATTTAATTTAATGATGTTTTTTTAAATGTTTCATGCTTTGTTTTCAACAGAAGAAAAATGATAATATTATAATCTATTTCAGGGGTATTGATTGTATTCCTAATCTTATTTATGAAGTGGCTAACAAGGACAAGTGAGTATTCTATCTTCCATACACAACAATCTTTTTAGTCCCTGATGGTTTAAAAAGATGGGTTTAACCAAGTCCCTTTATGATAAACACACTTGCAGTTGTGAAGCCCCAGGGGTAGAGGTTATGGCATATATACAATAAGCATGTGCTACACAATATCCCAGGCTTAACAATCATTGACACAAAGAAAGGCAAAAAAAAGCTTGGATGGTATACATTGCAATACGTGGAGATAAGAGAACAGAAGAGAAGGAGCTGGGAAAATCTCAAAAATCTCAACCTGCAAATAAAATAAATACGGCAAAAGAAAACACAGATAGTACCAATAATAATAGGTTCCTTCGGCACAATCCCAAAATAACTGGATAATCACTTGAACGCCATTGGCATTGCCAAATTCATCATCAGTCAATTGCAAAAGGCAGCTTTACTTGGAACAACTTAAAGTGATACCTTTAATATCAAAGAATAACATCTGCATAGACCAGGTCCTTTCGAAGGAATTAAGAGGTGGACAAAAATGCCAAACCCAGACTAAACATCTGGCTGACTGTGTGACCAAGTATAATAATGAGTGTAAATTATTGATGTGCCAATTCCAGGAGATAGTAGATTATAAGGCAAAGGACTGGAGAAGATCACAACATATCACAAAGTATATCAAGATCTGAAAATTGAAGTTGAAAGATTATGGCATAAACCAGTAGTACAGGTCCAGTGAGTGTCAGCACACTGGATGCCATATCAAGAAGTCTTGGACAGCACTGCATATTGATAAAATTTCCATTTGTCAGTTACAAAAGGACACACTCTTTGGATCTGTACATATATTAGGTTGATGTATTATGACATCCTATGTTCTTGGAAATAACTTTATTCATAGGAAAGCCAACACATGTTAAAGAACTGGCAGCTGTGATTTTATATTGAATAATAATAATAATAATAATAATAATAACAACAACAACAACAACAATAATTGTCATTATGTAAAGATATGATTTACCTGTATCCAGAAAGTCATAGGAACATAAAGTGGAAAAAGTTATCGAAAATGAGAAGGTGAAGATCTTGTGGGACTTTCAAATACAAACAGATCGTCATTTGGAGCACAACATGCCAGATATCATGGTTGTAGAGGGACGAAGTGCACAGTTTATTGATATCACTGTTCCTGGACATGCCAGTCGAAGAAAAAGAAGTAGAAAAAATCATGAAATATTGCAACCTGGCCATCGAAACTACACAGCTATGGATGAAGCATGTAACAGTGATATCCATTGTCATCGGGGCACTTGGCACCATGTCCAAGAATTTTACAAGATACATCAACAAATTGCAGCTTCCAGCAATAACACCAGAGGAACTGCAAAAAACTGCGCTACTCGGAACATCTTATATTTTAAGAAGGTACTTGGTTGATACCTAGGATGCTGGCAGCAAACTGTATCGACCATTAGCACCAGTCACTGGTATTTGTAATGCATTTTTGAATGTTCAGTTGGCTGAGTTTCACGTTTAATGAATAAAGTATATAATAATAATAGATTTCCCCGGCTTTTCTTTTCTTTTCCTTCCTTCCTTCCTCTCTCACTCAAACTTCCCCCATCTCTTTAATTTTGACAACTTTAGCATATGTAAACTCCCAGAATTCTACAGCCAATATGACCTTACTTTACCACATTTTGCTTCAGTATAGTATAGCTTGTTGGTTTCCATGGCACCTTTCTCTCACACTACATCTAGGTATAGGATTAACAATAACCATTCTCAACTAATATTCCTCTTGGCCGTGAATTGTATGGATACTTTGGGTTGAATCAATAACCTTGGGCAGAACAACAGTTGCAACAAATCAGCTGACACCCACAAATTTCAATTTAAATAAATACAACAGATTTTGAAAGGTTTTCTGAGATTTTTCCCAGAATTTGCTGAGCCAAGGAGTCCTGGAAAGGGTCCTTTACATATTGTGTCATCTTGATGCCTAAGACACTGCATTAAGTTACATGATGGTACCCTCTGCCTGAAAAGCTTGCCTACTAAAGACCCCAAGTATTTTCAGGAACAACATGGCCAGTATTGTAGCTTGTTTCAACTCTTAAATACTCCATAAAAGTCTAGATTTAACGGTTATTTGACATTTTATCCTAGGCAGAAAATACTTCATGAATGAAAGCAAATGTGTGGCCATGCACAACCAGGCACCACATAAATATTACGCATATAATATTCCAAAGCACACATTCTGGTGAAAGAGAGGTTCCCTGAGGTTGGACTCCAGCATGAGTTCAAAATCACATAATGTAAAAAAAAGCTGTTGAGACTCTAGAAAGAGTGTAGAGAAGAGCAACAAAGATGATGAGGGGACTGGAGGCTAAAACATATGAAGAACGGTTGCAGGCATTTGGTATGTCTAGTCTGATGAAAAGAAGGACTAGGGGTGACATGATAGCAGTCTTCCGATATCTCACAGTCTGCCACAAAAAAGAGAGAGTCAAGCTATTCTCCAAAGCACCTGAGGGTAGGACAAGAAGCAATGGGTGGAAACTAATCAAGGAGAGAAGCAACTTAGAACTAAGAAGAAATTCCCTGACAGTTAGAACAATTAATCAGTGGAACAGCTTGCCTCCAGAAGTTTGAATGCCCTAACACTGGAAATTTTTAAGAAGTTGGATAACCATTTGTCTGAAGTGGTGTAGGGTTTCCTGCCTGAGCAGGGGTTGGGCTAGAAGACCTCCAAGGTCCCTTACAACTCTGTTATTCTAAGACTAAACTTCTTGTCCAAGTGACTTATCCATATTTGATCCTGGAAAACATTTCTACTAAAATTGTTTATTCATAAATACAGCAAGATTATTTAAAGACAACTCATTTCTTCTTTACATATCATTAGCATGTTTCTCATTTGCTGGAAGGATGCTTGCATATGGCAGAAAGAAGCATACATTCCTTTTTATTAAACCAATTATTAAAAAAGGATTGTCTGAAGCCTGCTGATCAATAAAAGCTGCAGACACTAATAGCATTTCTACTTCACTGTTTCGCAAGCTCTTTCTCCTTGGAATTAATCCCAACATCCCAACGATATTCATGAACCCTGATGAAAATCCACCGCAAACTATTGATTGCCCTATGAAATGAATCCAGTAATTACTAAATAGAGAATAGAAGTGAGCTGTGGCACATTCAGAATCCTACTGGGCCATTTTAGAAAGGTATGTTCTATTTTAATCCACTGGAATTAAAAATAAGTAGTTTAAAAACCACTATCACTCAGAGAAAATATATACCGCAGATTAGGGAAGATAGGATGAAATTCCCAATGGGCTTACAGCGTAGTTAACATACAATATCAAAGAAGCTATAAAAAGCACTAAGGCATCATTTAAAAACTGGGGAAGACTTGTAAAGAAAAGAAATGAAATGAAACCATTACAGTTACAGCAAAACAAATTCAAGAAGGCAATAGACAGAGAAAGCAGAGAAGGAATGCATGATGGTTATGATTTAAGGAGCATAGTGCTAAAGACTTATTTTAAAAATCTCCAAATACATTGAATAAATCAAATGAGCAAAGGATTAGATGTCACAAACCCGAAAAATAGATTTCAGAGAGAAATTTCAGCTTTTGTTCTTCTATCTTCTCTATTTTTATTTGAATTCTGAAAGAGAGACTGAAGTGAGTCATCCTTAGCAGAAAGGCTTACATTTGGAATGGCATTCAAGCATTTGATGATGAAGGGACCAAGATAAAAAAATATTCTTTCACAACCTCTGCAATAAAAGTGGGATCTAGTGTGGTTTTGTGGTTAAGGGGTTGGATTGGGACCAAGGAGATTTGGTTCAAGTCTACCATCAGCAATCGAAGCTCATTCCAATCTAAGCAAAAGTTGGAAAAGGAAGGAATAAAGATGAATTGGTTTTCATATGTGCAAATACAATCTAGATATGACAAAGATCGTAAAGAGGAAGGTTTTTATGACAAAATGACTGAATTAGATAAAGTTTTAACAGGTACTGATGAAAAAGGAATTTAAAAATTAGATGGACATTCACTAGAGGTTAAGCTAGAAGAAGAACTAGTTAAAGAACCTATGATAGCATGGCGGAAAAACTTTAGGCACGGGATTGAATTAGAAAAGTGGCAGAAATTGTGGTCTCAAAATTATAAAATGACAATGTCAATAGCATATAAGGAAAATTTGTATACAATGTTTTACAGGTGGCATCTACCCCTGACAAGAATAGCAAGAATGTTCAAGAATAAATCAGAAAAGTGTTGGAAATGTCATCAGACACCGGGTTCATATTACCACATGTGGTAGACTTGCACAGAAGCTAAAAGATATTAGACTAAAATTCACAGGTGGTTGGAGAAAATGACACAAAAACACATAGATTTTGAACCAGAGACTTTTTTATTGGGAATCATACCAGAAATACATAATAGAGACATGAAATATTTGATTGTAAATGTTTTAACAGCAGCAAAAATTGTATTTGCAAAAAACTGGAAAAATGAGAAAATGCCAAAGCAGGAGGAAATTATTGAAAAAATTATGGAATGTGCGGAAATGAGTAAATTGACATTTGAAATTAGAGAACAAGAAGATGAACAATTCAACAAAGTTTGGGATTTGTTTTATCAATGGTTAGATAAAAAAATCATGGTAATGGAAAAAGTGGGAGAATCTTTTGATATTCTAAGAATAGTAGAATGATATATGCAATACCATAAGGATTTAGCACTGTTAAACAGATTAGAACAATATAACGGAATGATATATACATGATTTCAATATATAGAATATTTTGGTTAAAATGTAGGAATAATAACTGGAGTTGAACTATTGATGCAAAATGATGATGTGTGTATGGATTTAATATCTAGAATATCTTGTTTAAAATTAAGGAATAATAATTACACTTGAAAAATTGATATATAACAATAATGCACTTATGTTTACCTAATGAATAATTTGTGATTCAATATATAACTGTAAGTGGTGACCATGGAAAAGACGCACAAAACCTTGTAACCAAACAACACACTATATGAAATGGAAGAAAGTTGTATGTGTTTTATGTTTTTGTCTTTTTTTGTAAAAGAAGTAAAAAACCAATGGAAGCTCATTGTGTCCCTCTCAGTCGAATGTGCCTCACAGGATTATGGTTAAGGGGAAAATGAAGGCCATATTGAACTCATAAAGCAGGGGAAGCCGGCTGGAGATTTCTGGGTGTTGAAGTGCACAAGTCTTAAAGTTGCCGAGAAAATGTGTGATATAGATATTGTATCTAACAAAATACAGATAATCCTCCACTTATGACTACAATTGACCCCGATATTTCTGTTGTTGTAACATACCACAAGTAACCTAAGTGTAAAAATATTCCATCACAATGAAATATTCTTCCTCTTCCTGTTCCACCAAATTGAAGAATTATTGGAAAAGAAATGTTAGCACAGCACTGTTTTGAATAAATCATATCCAGAACTCACAGAATCTTCGTTAAAGATCTAGTCACATCCTTGGAATAAGAAAAAAAAAAAACCAACATTACTTTCTAAAGACCCGGGGGAGGGGGGCAAGTTGTTATGCAGTCCCTGCACTTTATAAAATTTATATTTTCAACTGTTGACTTTTGATCTAACTGAAGTTTCCAAATCATTTTTCTGGGCATATGACATCCCCCCACAGAACTTATACCTATGTATGATAATATTGTATGTCAATCTCAACCAGTTGCAGATTGAAATGATAATTAATGCTTCCTATGAACATGAGATTGTTATGATCAGTTTTTATTTATAGCAATGGCATTTTCCAGATGTAAAATTATTTGATGTTGTGGAAGGAACACAAGTAAAGCTGGGTGGAAGTCAGCTGAATAAAATACACCAACGTTAGCCACTGAGCACATGAAAGTCATGTGGACTGAAAGTTTAACTCTTATCACCTATCAGAAAGGCTAAGAAATTGGGGGTGTGCAAAATGACTCCGAGTCAAACTGTTTTGCAATAGAAATACCTTTTTTATTCTATGTTTTTTATTTTATTTTTAATACAAACATACCATTTTTCATTAAACAGTGTGTCATCTGGGTACAAATATTTTGTGCAATAACAGTTAAATTTACAGCCATATTCATTATTTTATCTATTCTATTCTTAAGTTAATACTAATACATAACATACTATTATAGCAATCCCTTTCTTAACTTATTTAATCTATTAATACAATTTCCCTATTTCACTCCTCTGCTTTCATCTCTAATTTTCATATTTCTTCTCTATCCATTGATAAAATAGCTCCCATATACTATATACTATAGTAGTCAGATTTTTCCTTTTCTTTAATTGCAAGTGTTAATCTATTCATTTCTGCACATTCTAATATTTTCTTAATCATGTTCTTATCTGTAGGGATCTCTTCACTTTTCCAGTTTTGTGCAAATACAATTCTACCTGCACTTATTACATGGATAATCAAATATACATGTGTAGACGCTTAAAAAAAATATTGGATAAAAATTGGTATGTGGTTGGAGAAGATGATACAACAGGATATTGACTTTAAACCAAAATTATTTTTGTTGGGGATTTCACCAGAAACTTATAGTAAAGAAAAAAATTGCACTAGAAATATATGTTTGAAATGGTTTGTGTACAAAACAAAATGTAAGATTTTTGTCAAGTACGGAAAAAAAAGGGTCTAGATTGGTTTAATAGCAATAGCATTTAGGCTTCTATCTCACCCCATAGCACTTTATAGCACTCTCTGGCCAGCTTTCAATGTAGAAGCATTATTTGCATATCGCCCCCAACAATCCGGGTTCTCATTTTACCGACCTCAGGAGGATGAAATGCTGAATCAACAGTGAGTCCCATCAGGACTGAACTTCAGATTATGGGCAGAGTTTGCCTGCAATATGGCACTTTAACCACTGTACCACCAGGGCTCTATTTTAAGCACAACAAAAATGTGTCCCTTTTGGGTGCCTCATTTCCGTGATAAGATTTGCCTCTTACCAGCTGGACTTTATCTGTTGAGCTATAACACCTGAAGGACCCAGTAAGGTTCCTGTTGCTATTGCTTAGAGTGCAGGATCAGAATTTTGAGATGCAAACAGCAGTTAATCACAACTAAGAAGGTAAAAGAGCATGTACACAATGTACACCCATACCTAAGCTTCATAAATTACCAGCACAGTTTTTCTTTCTTTCTACAGTGATGAGTTGTCTTGGTTTAGATACCTATTTGAACATTGGCTCTATTGGCATTGTCAATAATAACAATAATTCTGCTGGGAAAGTGTCCATTTTATGATTATTTTTGCAGCAGTCATAAAACAAACAATGTGGTTGTTAAGCAGATACTATGATTGTTAAGTGAATGCCACAGTTGTTAAGTGTATTAATGTATTCCTCCAAGCATTTTTTTGTCTAAAAGTGGCTGAAAAGGTCAAAAACTGGCAATAAATGTCATAAATCACAGTCATATGACTGCAGAACTCTGCATCTGCCACAAAGCTGAGCCAGTTGCCAAGTATCTGAAATGCCATCATGTGATCACAGGGTGTGTCTGTTCAGCCATACGATCTCCAGAACGGGGGTATAAATAGCTTCTGAGGGCCCATTGTAACTTCAGATGGTCACTAAGCAAGGGATTGTTAAATGAGGACTACTCAAGCTTCAAAGTGCATTTGTAAAAGAGATTGCATTCATGACTCACAAATATTTTGGTCTGTGTCCTGCTGTTGGTACACGTTTACAGTAGGTTTACGTGCTGTCTACCAAGCAGCAAGAATCATCTTCCTTCCTTCCTTCCTTCCTTCCTTCCTTCCTTCCTTCCTTCCTTCCTTCCTTCCTTCCTTTGCTGCTCCCTCCCTCCCTCTTGAAAGGAATGGGGGAAAGAAAGTTCTGCAGCAAAGCCTTTAAATCCTAGGATCAAAAGACAGAATCTGTGTTCCCGAGTCCATAAATTCAAACTTGCAGACAAATTAGATTAAAAAGAGGTTTACTTTAACACATTTCTAAAAGAATTCTCACTTGTCTTAATGGACTGCCAGAAAGTCCTGTTGCCTTAAAAGAAACAATTGATCTGAATCTATGGTGGGTGCATTCTTTCATTTTTAAAGAGAGCCAAGCTGGTAAACTCTCTTTTCAGTTAACAGATATGCAGGAGAAAAATAGGATATACTTGGACAAGACTTCAAGAAAAGAACATAGGAACAGCATGAAAGAAATGTTTGCAAATGTAACAGCCTATAAACTTAGGGAAAATCAATCAATTCAACCAACCAACCAACCATCTCAGCTATTTCATTATCAGAGATCTGTTAGCCTGTGAGCTCAACTTCCTTCTATGATAAAAGCCCACTTAAGTTTTTCTTTCCCATAACAAAGTTTTACGTATCTATGTTTAGGAATATCTCATCCAAACTGCAAAAATGTGGCTAGCCACTAGATAGTCATATATATTTTTGTAATCTAGAACTGGTAGGCTCAGTTATAGATACTTATTGAAAATATTCATTCAGTAGGGGTTTATATATATTTAACACCCCCACTGAATTGAATTTCTGTTTTCCATCCAAGTCCATTGTACAACTGTTAAACCATCATTATATTTCATTTTATACCACCTTTGTTCCTCCCACACAGAAATTTGGATACATTTTCTTAAGGATTCAGTTTTGATCAATTTGACATTTTTTACTAGAAATAATGGCCATTGAATGCCTCCATCTGATTCATATTGATATGCATACCTGGAATTGCAGGAAATTATTGCTTTGCTCGCTGTAGGGTACAAGAGGTATTTTTAATTTATTTTTTCTTCAAGCATTGTTAACATGAAATGTTAAAATACAGATTGCTGATACCCTGCAGCTAAGCAGGCAGGATAAATATTAAATCATTCCTGGTTTTAAAATCTAGGTTGAGCAGAATTAGAAACAATTGATTATTCAGGCTTGATTACTTTGGTAAGAAACATCATTACTTCGCTAATTTTAGTGCATTGCGCCTCATGGAAAACTATACAGAATTGTACTTAAATGCTGGAGAGCAGCAGAAGAAGAGGGAAGTAATGTCCTTTTAAACTTTACAGAGCATTCTTCCATTTCCAGGGTATGCCTTTAGTGGTCCTCCTAAATCAATAGGTAATCTTGAACTAAGTATACTCAAAACTGTAGAAATGGTGGTGGGTTTTAGAAGAAAACCTCCTAAACTACCACCTCTTACAATACTAGACAACACAGTATCAACAGAAGAGACCTTCAAATTTCTATGTTCTATCATATCTCGAGACTTAAAATGGACACCTAACATTAAAAATGTCATAAAAAAGCACAGCAAAGAATGTTCTTTCTGCACCAACTCAGAAAGGTTAGGCTGCCCAAGGAGCTGTTGATACAGTTCTACAGAGGAATTATTGAGTCTGTCATCTGCACCTCCATAACTGTCTGGTTTGGCTCTGCAACCAAACAAGGCAAACACAGATTATAATGGATTATAATTTTAATGGATTATAATTAGATCTGCAGAAAAAAACAATTGCTATCAATCTGCCTTCCATTGAGGACCTGTATACTGCACAAGTCAAGAAGAGGACTGTGAAAATATCTACAGACCCCTCACATCCTGGACATAAATTGTTTCAACTTCTACCTTCAAGGGCACTATATCAACATAAAATAGAGCTTGCTCAGAAGCTGACATACACCAAGTAAATGAGATGAAGAGTGTGAAGTAGAGTAGAGAGGTAAGGGAAGAAGAGCAGGATAGGAGAGAGGGCAGGGAGGGGGAAGAGGAGGAGAGAAAGAAGGAGTGGAAAGGGGAGAGAGGAGAAGGAGAGAGGAAGGGGGAGTAGAGAAGGATGACAAAGAAAAGAAAGGAGGTAGGGAGGAGGAGGAAAGAGGAAGAAGAAAGTGATGGATAAGGTACAAATATGATGTATGGAGATCAAAAGAGCCATTGTTTTATGGAGTTGATGGTAAGATGAATTGATGTACACATTTAATAATGTGAGGTGAGAGCCAAGGTGGCGCAGTGGTTAAATGCAGCACTGCAGGCTACTGCTAGATCAGCAGGTCAGCGGTTCAAATCTCACCGGCTCAGGGTTGACTCAGCCTTCCATCCTTCCGAGGTGGGTAAAATGAGGACCCAGATTGTTGGGGGCAATATGCTGACTCTCTGTAAACCGCTTAGAGAGGCCTGAAAGGCCTATGAAGCGGTATATAAGTCTACTGCTATTGCTATTGCTAATACAATACAATGTTGGCTATGTAATAGTATACATGTGGTTATAAGTTAAGAAAAATGAACAAATAAAAACTTTATACAAAAAAAAAGACGTTATAGGGCACTGCACACCAGAATAACTAGGCACAAGGACAGTTTTTTCCCCAAATGCCATTACTCTTCTTAACAGCTAAGTCCCACAACACTGTCAAATAATTTACTAAGACTGTGTTACTATTATTCTTCTCTTCCTTCCTAGTATCTATCTCTCCCCACTTATGACTATAGTATAACCATGTTGCTTGTATCTTTCAATTTATACCGTTTTATTTGTTTACTAGTATGATTTGATAGCTTATTAGTAACCTTGGAGTCCCTCGGGAGTGGGGCGGCATACAAATTAAATAAACATTCCAAACATTCCAAACCTTGGCTATCACTAAGTATTGTATCTTTTTATTCTTGATGAATGCATTTTATTCTCCTTATGTACACCGAGAGCATATGCACCAAAGACAAATTCCTTGTGTGTGCAATCACACTTCGCCAATAAAGAATTCTATTCTATTCTATTCTAGTAGAAGGTGGACTCATGCTGAAAGACCAGTGAATTGGTCAATGTGAAGCATAGAGTTTTATTAAGCAACTTAATGAGTACCTTTTCATCTCCATGTTAGTTTCCCTAAAGCATCTTAGCTGGAAATACAAGAGATTTCCTAAAGATAACCAAAGTGATCCCAAGGAATTGCTCATTCAATATCATCAGGAAAGCAAACACTGTTTCTGTAATTCCTATAAATTCCTTAGAAACCAGATCATGAGACGATTGCAGTACAAAAGCTGATTGGGTGACTTTGAGCCAATCACCAGGAGACTATGAGTTCTAATCCCGCCTTGGGCATGAAAGCCAGCTGCGGGACTTTGGGGCCAATGACCAGAAGACCGTGAGACATAAAAACTGATTCGATGTCTTTGGATGTTCTCCCCTGAATCCCCTTCAGGTATGTTGTTTTCTGACTTTACGGATTTCTTCTTAGTTCATATTCAGCGGGAATACAAGGTTTCATCAACTCTGAGATATATTTTCAGCTTTTCCAGCTTTGGGATGTTTCCCTCCTGGAGGCAAGCTGGAGGCTAATTTTATCATCCTTTCAGCTCCTGGAGAATAACTTGCCTCTTTACTCTTGCACTCTGCAGCATGACCATGTCTTCTGTCCCTTAAGGCCCTTACTGTAATTGCCATGTGTTGTGTTCATTATAGTGCACCTTTGAACCAGAGATGCTTTTTCAAAAGGCAACTAGCATTTCTTGTTTGTTTTTTTCTCTTGAAGACATTTCGTTTCTCATCCAAGAAGTCTCTTCAGTTCTGAAGAACATTATTCGGCAGAACTGAAGAAACTTCTGGATAAGAAGCAAAAGGTATTCAGAGCAAAAAGCAAAGGAAGTCCAGTTGCTTTTTGAAAAATCACCTTTGGCAATAAAATGAAAGTAATAATGAGGTGGAATAATTGAATAATGAAAGATTGTAACTAATGTATATTGTTATGGGAATTATATAAGCTGATTGAATGTAATAATACTATTCAATTTCATCAGTTTTGTTTATATTGGAATGTATGGTACCCAGGTGGCATACTGTTGACACATTGATTTGACATTTTTATATAAAAAATTATATAAAAAATAATAATGAAAAAGCAATAGCAATAGCAATAGCAGTAGACTTATATACCGCTTCATAGGCCTTTCAGGCCTCTCTAAGCGGTTTACAGAGAGTCAGCATATTGCCCCCAACAATCCGGGTCCTCATTTTACCCACCTCGGAAGGATGGAAGGCTGAGTCAACCCTGAGCCGGTGAGATTTGAACTGCTGACCTGCTGATCTAGCAGTAGCCTGCAGTGCTGCATTTAACCACTGCGCCACCTTGGCTCCCCAGGTCAGGGACAACCATGACCTGGGTGACTGACAATCTCCATTGCGCCTTTGAATGTCCTACTTCAAATTTACTTATTCTTTTTTTCCCCACTTGCTGTGATTGTTTTGTCTTGAATCCACAGATTGTATTCCTGCCACTAGTACCTCTGGATAGTGAATTGCTGTAAAAAAAAAAAAAATCAAAATATTGTAACTTCTAAGCCTACTTTCTAGTAGTTTTGAATGATCAGTTCTGAAACTATGGATAGGCCCTTATCAGTTATTTAATGCTAGATGCCCACTGATGTGTGATACACTTTCTGTTGTACTAATATATATTTTGGTTATTACAGAGATCTTCCTACAGGGAGAAGGGAGAGAAAGTTATGTTTTCCCACGTATTCAGCACTTATTGTAAAGGTATGCTATCTCAGCAATCTTCCCTTGACATTTCTAAATTGCATAAATAAGCTACACTAATAATCATTTTTGTAGACATGTCTAATTGATGTGTTCTGCGTTTCAGATGCCTGCTAAATGCCTTTAAAATATGCTTATTATCTTTACTTGTTTATTTTGTTCAATTAATATTCACCCATTTCAGTTCAGCAACTCACTGCATTGAGAGAGGGAGAGGGAGCAAGCACAGATTCAGGCCATCAAAGCTTTATGGAATATCGGAGGATTGGAGCCAAACTAATCTCAGGATGTTCCAAAAGATGGGCATCACAGTGGGAAAAACTCTTCTTTGGGACCCAACCATCTGACATTGCTTGACTGATGGTACCCATAGCATAGGTCTCTGCCATAGACAGGTAGATGAGATGGTCGTATAAACATCATGTCCTCTAGTTATCTGGGCTTTAAATTGACTACCAGATCTTTGAACCCTACCCAGAAGCAAACTAGTAACTAATGCAGCTCACAGTACCATGGTGTTCCATGTGCTAAACCAGCAGTGCCATTAACTGCCTTCATTCTGCACTAGCAGAAGATTTTAAATGATCTTCAAGGGCAGATTATACAGAGTTCCCGTCGGAGGTCATGAGGACATGAGTGATCATGAGGATGGTCCCCTGATCCCGAAACAGGCACAAATGACACACAACGCATAGCTGTCCAAAGGGTCTCTGAGCATGACTGTCACTTGCTCTTTGAACTGGTACTTAAAGTCAAGATTGTGTGCTGGTTCTGTTTGACCCAATCCCACTCCATCCAGAATGAAAGACAGACAGCCCCCAGGACCAAGAGGTCCAAAAACTCAAAGCTACTTTGAATCTTGCTTAGGTTGATCTGAAATTGTTCCCCATCCAGCCCCACAGCCTCCAAGCACTGAGATAAGACTTTCACAACGTCACTCAGCTGGCCGAAGTGGAGATATAAAGCTGGATATCTTCAGCACATTGATTGATAGTATTAAAAGCCACTGAAATGTCAAAAACAAGGGTGGATGCTCCTACCTCCATCCAGCTCCTGAAAAAGTCATTAAAAACTGCAGAACATGCCATCTCAGTCTCATACCAAGGCCTGAACCCTGAATAAAAGTAGGCTACAAAATCCACTTCTTCCAGAGTCCTCTGGATTTGAAGGACAGCCATTTTTTCTACAACTTTCTCCCAGTTTTTAATTCTAAAAGTCTTAACAATGAACGGTATAACGAGCTATTTCATTTTTTGATAGGTCACTTAGTTTTATGTTTAGAAACTCTATCCCTTATCCCTTGTCATCTTTCTACGTAGTTTTTTGTAAAAGAACAACGTTAGATGTTCTACTCTCAGAGATCAAATGTCATAGGTAAGTTGAACCTGAGTTAGTTATGTCTGATCAATAAGAAGGAGCACCAAAGTTGAAGATTCATTTTCTCACTCCATCAGTTTGCCAAAAATGAACCTTCTTTCTGTTCCCTTTTTCTGGGAGAATTTTATGTAACTTCAGGGCAACAGGAAACATGAGAAACATGTACTGTATTTTTCACAGTATAAGATGCATTGGAGTATAATATGCATCAAGGTTTTGAAAAGGCAAATTAAAAAAAAGTTTTTGCACTCTGCAAACCTCCCAAAAACGGCCCGTTTTTCACAAAAATGGGCCCATATTTTTTTTCAAAAGAAGGGCATGGATAGCCTTTAGGAGGCTTATAGAGTGCTCCTGGGCACTGTGGGCAAAATGGAGCAAAAAACGGTCTGTTTTTTAACTCATTTCTGCCTTCCCCAGCCCCCAGGAGCACTCTGAAAGCCTCCTAAAAGCTATGCACGAACATTTTGGTGAAGGGGTGGGGTTTCAGGAGACAAAAAATGCTGTATTCAGTGCATAAGATGCACCCAAATTTTCAGCCTCTTTTTTTGAGGAAAAAAGGTGCATCTTATACTCTGAAAAATATGGTAGTTATTAAATGTAAAGGTCCCACTTGCACATATGTGCTAGTCGTTCCTGACTCTAGGGGGTAGTGCTCATCTCTGTTTCCAAGCTGAAGACACAGCGCTGTCCAAAGACGTCTCTGTGGTCATGTGGCTGGCATACTAAACACAGAAGGTGTATGGAACGCTGTTACTTTCCCACCAAAGATAGTTTCTATTTTTCTACTTGCATTTTTACATGCTTTCAAACTGCTAGGTTGACAGAAGATGGGACAAGTTATGGAAGCTCACTCCATTACGCGGCAGTAGGGATTCAAACCACCGAACTTCCAAGCTTTCTGATCGACAAGCTCAGCTTCTTAGCCACTGAACCACGGTGTCCCTTATGTAGTTTCTAGCATATCTGGTTGTACATGTACTTGAAAGATTCTAGAAATATTAATCAACAGATTAATACAACAGGGAGCTGCATTTTTTCTATCATCATATCATAATATTGTGAGGCTACAGAACAATTACTTACATTGACTGTTTTATTCATTATAACCTATCACTTTTAAATGTCAAAAAAAATCCCATACAAAGCTATTTTGTTCTCTATTTTACCCAGAATTTAATTACCTGGATGAGTAAGGAGAGAGCTGTCATAAGTATGGATCTCTGCAAATGCCTTTGCATAATGTCTTTTAATATGTATTATAGCTTTCAATTTTTCTTCATATAGGGATTTCAAACTTCATTTATAACGTCCCACAATGTGATCTATACTCAACTAGGGATTTTACGCTCCTTGAAATCAATGGAAATGAAAGTCTAATTTTAAAAGATTAACAGCTTTTATTCTTGGAAATATTTGTGTACCTGTGTTTAAATACACTTTGAGCAATATTACTCTGCATCATTAAGAGATACACATTTAGAGCATGTTTCCAAATACAATAATGCAAACAATGGCAGTATATGGGTAATTCAACTTCTTGTTCATGAGCTTCAAAAGCACCTGGTTGGCAAATAATATTTTAGGACTGAGAGCTTGTCCTGATCTGCAGAGTTATTAATATGTTCTTACATAGATCAAATTTATCTTTGACTTTCTTAAACTATTGGACAGAAGGAAGCACAGTTGTCCTAATTGGGTTAATCCTCTGAGTTTACACTTCCCATATTAAATGATTATGGAAGTTTGAGTCTTAAAACCTAGTTTTCTTCCTTGGGGGGAAAAAAGAGAAAGAGTGGGAATGTCAGAGAGAAAGAGATGAGAAAAAAGAGAAGGATGGAATGGCGGTAGAGAGAAGGGATCACATAAAACCAGTGATGGGATTCAAAAAAAATTGCTACTGGTTCTGTGGGCATGTTATGGTTAAGTGAGTTTCACCACATTTTAGTTGTAAAATGTGGTGAAACTCACTTAACAACGCTCTTGCTTAGCAACCAAAATGTTGGCTCAGAAACTCTGGCATTTGAAGCAGGCAAGTCTTAAAGCTGTCAAGTTACAAGACCCTCGCACCCCTAACCCTTTAGAAAAAAAAACCCCAGGGATGTTCAAACTTGAAAGCTTTACGACTTGTGGTCTTCAACTTCCAGAATTCCTCCTCCAGTCACGTTGGCTCAGGAACTCTGGCATTGAAGTGTGCAAGTCTTAAAGCTGTCAAGTTACAAAATTCTTGCACCCCTAACCCTTTAGAAACCCCCCCCCCCAGGGGTGTTCAAACTTGTCAGCTTTAAGACTTGTGGACTTCAACTCCCAGAATTCCTCCTCTCGCTCTTCATATTGATGATGTGCGGACGCGCGGGGGGAAGGAGCTGGAACCGGTTCTAAATGGCATGGTAGATTTGTGGAACCTCTTCTATAGAAGAGATTAGAACTGGCAGGAACCCACCACTGCATACAGCCTATTATAAAAGATTCTTGTAGAGTAGAGCGGGATGGAGTAGATGAGAGGAGGAGAGAAAAGTCAAGGGAAGAAGAGAAGGAAAGAGAAGGAAGAAGAAGAGAAACAAGAGAAGGAAATAGATGAGGAGAGAGGAGTAGGAGAGAGGGAAGGAGAGGGAAGTGGAGAAGAGGAAAAGGGAGGAGAAAGAAGGAGAAGGAAGTAGAGAGGCAAAAGTGAGGCAGGAGGGGGTGCACAGGTGAATCCACCAGTGGCCATTTCCCGGGGCAGGAATGGAAAGGATTTAATTTACCCTCCACTTTTAACTCCTGGTTCCCAAAATTGGCCTGATCGCAGCGGGCTGTGTAATCATCCCCTGCATTATGCCAATCTTTGTCCGCACTATCACAAACTCTTTATCCCTCTTGGTAGAGGAATGGGCTACTGCAAAGGTCCTGCCCCTGGTGGGACACTCAGCTGATGGACGCTCAGATAAATATGTTGAGCTCGTGCTCAAAGGAGAGGAACCTGCCATTTATGAAACTACACAGTAATCTTAGGATTGGGTGAAGTTTCAAAAGGGGGGAATGAGGCAGGAGGGGTGCACAGGTGAACCCACCAGTGGCTGGCCAGGTTAGGTGGTCTTAATAGAATGGGCCTTATAAATTTATATTAGCTTGACTTTTCACTCTAGTCCACTTTGACTCCTAACTTCCTCATAAGTCTTACAAATATTATGGAGGAGTAAAGGAGGGGCACAGGAAGCCAGGCGTGGGTGTAAGATAGAACAGAGGTGAAACGGCCAATAGCTTAAGACATTATAAGAACTTCTCTTTTTGTATTTTTCCTATGTACTTCTCTGCTTGTAACATTCCAAAATGAATTTCTCCTTTTCGAAATGTCATGTTTGTCTCGTGTATGGAAACGCCTTGAGAATGCACAGTGTGGAACACGGCATAAAAGTAGCATCCTGGGCAGAGCCCAGGCAGTTCAGATTTTGGTGTGTGAACACGTCGAACTCGATGCATCATTAAAGCTGTTTCTCTCACACCTTCGTGGTCTCGAGTCCTGGTTTTTCGTAAGTAGATTGCTAAACAAAACCTCAATCTGCTGCTACAAAAGGAGGGAGATAAATATGTAGAATGTTATGGTACAATTATGAAAATAATGTCTATTACTATGACGTACAACATTATGCATTTAAAAGCGATTATAAATGCATGATTAAGAGAATATTGGTTATAATCAGGGTGTATAAAATTATGTATACACAAAAAACGACTACATACAGCAAGTATACTGCCACTGCAAAACTGGAAATGTGCTGTAGTATAAAGAAAAATATACAAGAAAAATATTCATATAAAAAAAGAATCTTGTTTTAAGAGTCCGTGAATCTGTACAACTTCCCTCCCCCCCTCCGTTATTTATAAGGTGACATTGGCATTTGAAACCAGATAGGTTAAATGAGCAAATAGCAGCTTCTCTCCTGAAAAATGCTAGAAGCTGTAGGAGAAACCCCTTGTGCATAATAATGTAAGTGGGTTCATTTGAGTGAGGGGTGACTGAGGAAGGTCTTTAAGTCAGCCTTCTCAGTGAATTTGTGCAAGTGAGCCTGTAAAAGGTCGGGATTTACTGATAAAAGCACTTCAGTCGTTGGTGGGAAGAATAACATCTCTTCAAACTCACTGCAGCGTGGCCTTTTCCACGTAATTTTATTATGCTAATCTCATTAACAAAAGCAAAGTATAAATGCAGGCATTGGTTTGAATGGAATAATGTCACTTGGTTAATTAATCCAATAATAGAAGTAAACAAAGTGGAGAAAGATCATACAGCATGGCTTCTGGGATTGTTTCTAGCCTCTTCATAATAATACATGTCATCCTTCACAGGTTGACTTGCAATGGTTCATTTAGTGATCATTCAAAGTTACAGCGGCTCTGACAAAAGTGGCTTATGACCGTTTTTCACACTTATGACCGTTGCCGCATTCCCCAGAGTCACGTGATCAAAATTCAGCTGCTTGGCAACTGTTTCGTATTTATAACAGTTGCCATTTCCCAGGATCAATGGGTCCCCTTCTGTGACCTTCTGACAATCAAAGTCAAGGCGGAAGCCAGTTTCACTTAACAACCGTGTCACTAACTTAACAAATGCAGTTCACTTAACAACTGTAGCAAGAAATCATAAAATAGGGGCATCATAAAATGGGGGCAAACTCACTTAACAAATGTTTTACTTAGCAACATAAATTTTGGGCTCAGGTGTGGTTGTAACTCGAGGACTACCTGTACTTAGCAACCACATTTGGGACTGGCAATTTGGCATTAACCGAAGCAGTTGTTAAATTAAACCACAACTGTGCTTACGATCTAACTTCAGCGTTCCTTTGATTCATTGATCTGTAAAGGTCATAAATGTTAGTCGTAAAGTGACTTTTCTCTCAGCTTCATAACTGAGAAGGGTTTTTAAATGAGGTATCCACTAAATGAGAGTTACCTTTAGCAAAAACTCTAGGTGTTGTGATTGGGAAGAGGATGTGGACTCAGAATCAGCTGTCAACTGCAGTTCAAGCTACTTTTCTCTCTAGTTTGCAGATGACACCAAGCTGGCAGGAATAGCCAACACTCCAGAAGACAGGCTTAAGATATAGTTTGAAGTTTGAAGTTTAATTACATTTGTATGCCGCCCAATCCGGTGAGACTCCGGGCGGCTAACAATACAGTAAATCAAAAAAGAAGAGGAAAGAAAAGATAGATTTAAAAAAGACATCATGCACTCCATTCTGAGTGGGGCTGGACCATATTTTGGGGTCAACAGCCCCAGGCCTGCTGGAATAGCCAGGTTTTAATGGCTTTACGAAAGGCCGGGAGAGTGGGAAGGGTCCGGATCTCTGCGGGAAGATCGTTCCACAGGGCCGGGGCAGCTACAGAGAAAGACCTCCCCCGGGTAGTCGCCAACCGGCATTGTCCGGTCGACGGTACCTGAAGGAGGCCCAATCTGTGCGATCTTATAGGTCGTTGGGAGGTGTGTGGCAGGAGGCGGTCGCGTAGGTATCCAGGTCCCAAGCCATAGAAGGATCTTGACAAATGTGAACATTGGGCACTATCTAACAGAATGAAATTCAATGGTGAAAAGAGTAAGGTTCTACATTTAGGCAAGAAAAACAAAATGCACAGGTACAGTATAGGTGGCACCTTGCTCAATAGTAGTAACTGTGAAAGGGATTTGGAGTCCTAGTGGACAACCATTTAAATATGAGCCAGCAGTGTGCAGTAGCTGCCAAAAAAGCCAACACAGTTCTAGGCTGCATAAACAGAGGGATAGAATCAAAATCATGTGAAGTGTTAATACCACTTTATAATGCCTTGGTAAGGCCACCCTTGGAATACTGCATTCAGTTTTGGTCGCCACAGTGTAAAAAAAGATCTGGAGACTGTAGAAAGAGTGCAGAGAAGAGCAACAAAGATGATTAGGGGACTGGAAGCTATATGAAGAACGGTTGCAGGAACTGGGTATGTATATTTAATGAAAAGAAGGACTAGGGATGATATGATAGCAGTGTTCCAATATTTCAGGGGTTGCCACAAAGAAGAGGGAGTCAAGCTAATCTCCAAAGCACCTGAGGGTAGGACAAGAAGCAATGGGTGGAAACTAATCAAGGAGAGAAGCAACTTAGAACTGAGGAGAAATTTCCTGACAGTTAGAACCATTAATCAGTGGAACAACTTGCCTCCAGAAGTTGTGAATGCTCCAACATTGGAAGTCTTTAAGAAGATGTTGGATAACCATTTGTCTGTGTAGGGTTCCCTGCCTAAGCAGGGGATTGGACTAGAAGACCTCCAAGCTCCCTTCCAACTCTATTCTATTCTAGTTCCTGATCTAATTCATCCCATTTTCTAATTTAAACTTTCTTTTCTCAGCTTCTCTCAAACACCAAATTTAATATCATTCTGTTCAGTTTTAGAACTAGTTTGGTCCAATGGTTAAGGCACCAGGCTACAAAGCAGGAGTTCTTCCTTAGGCATGAAAGCTAGCTGGGTGACTTTGGCCAGTCATCAGGCCATGATTTCTATGAGGCCATGAGTTCTAGGTAAAGATAAAGGTTCCCCTCGCACATATGTACTAGTCGTTCCTGACTCTAGGGGGTGGTGCTCATCTCCATTTAAAAGCCAAAGAGTCAGTGCTGTCCGACGAAGTCTCTGTGGTCATGTGGCCGGCATGAATAAACACCGAAGGTGAATGGAAGGGGCACGGAATGCTGTTACTTTCCCACCAAATGTAGTGCCTATTTTTCTACTTGCATTTTTTACATGTTTTTAAAATGCTAGGTTGGCAGAAGCTTGGACAAGTAACAGGAGCTCACTTCGTTACGCAGTGCTAGGGATTCGAACCACTGAATCAGCCAACCTTTCTGATCGGCAAAGTCAGTGTCTTAGCCACTGAGCCACCACATCCCATAAGTTCTATTCCTACCTTAAACATGAAAACCAGTTGGTTGGTGTTGGGCCAGTCACACTCCCTGCCTCGTTACCTGACAGGGTTTTGATTGTGAGGGAAACAGGAGGAGAAATAGTAGAAAGAAAATAGGAAAAAAACATTAGATATGTTCATTGCCCTTGGCTTCTTTAGAAAAATAATAAAGGTGAGATATAAATAACATAAATAATCATACATTTTCACAGAATTATTGTGCTGACAAGCAGCCAGTCCCATCTGCCTTTATATCATTTATTTCCAATTTGCCATTCAATCTGAAAGTGTAAAAAGGAAGGAAAGATGGGGAAAAAATAAATCTGGAAATAGTATTTTTTAAAAAGGCATGTATCATTTCTAGCCCTTGAAGAATTTGCATATGCTGATGAGACCCAAGGTTGTGTGCATAGCTCTCGTTTCAAGGGGGAAACAGCAATCGGGAACACACATGGGGGACACAGACCCTAGTATTCAGGAGTGGTCCTTTTGTTCCATATCTGCTCAGAAATGGTATCCATGCAAGCTCAGAAAAGACACAGCTGCTTTAATGTGCTTCTGAAAAGTGCTACAGGCATTCCCACAAATCACAGCTTGCCCTCTGACTGTTCTCACAGTCCCGGTAAGAAGAACACAAGAGAAAACAAAATTGTCCTTTTACTGGAAAGGAATCCACTGCTGCTTCCTTCAGGGAAATAACCAATAGACAGCAGAACAAGGGAAGGCAGCAAGCTCTACTGCCTGCCCCTCAATTACAATATTAAATTAAGTGTTAAAAAGGTATTAGCAGCATGGTCGTCTGCAAGAATCATCCTTGCATCCAGCCTGAATTAGCATATAGATGAGCAGAAAGTTTCTGAGGAAATGCAGCCCCTATGACTTTTCATATTTCTCGCCTCAGAAGGAGTTGCTGTCAACAGAACCAGCGCACACATCATATTTTTGTATCCTTTGGTACCTGAGGGAAGCACCCATGAGGGATTGAGACAATTAACAGCAAAGGAAGGACTAGGTCACACCATCATTTCAATTATTTGAGGAGAAAAAGAAAAGGGAGACATGTAAATATGCTTGATAATGATGGCTAGTTGTTGAGGCCCACCAGACTCAGACAGTGAAGAGGTTGGGGAGGAACATGGGCCAGTCCTGGAGTCTGGGGAAGGCTCTGATGAGGGCTCTGTGTTGGAGGCAGAGATGGGGCCAGAGCCATCCAACAGTTATCAACTGCCTTCGGAGGCGGAGATCAGTGGGGCAGAAGAACAGCTGGAGCCTGTTCCTGATGTGCGCATGATGAGCTGCCAGGGAAAGGGAACAGTTAAGAAACAAGGGCTGACTCGGGGGGGAAAGGCACAGGTGGACAGTGAATTTCCCTTCCATAGGAAATAAAGAGAAGCAAAGGGGGAATGGAGTTTGCAGAAGACAATTAGTACTTAATTAGTGTGAAGATTTGTTCTTGTACAGCAATGCGTTTAGAAGTTATCGGCCTGGCAGCTCTCCAAGCCTGATGAGGTCTGTGGTTGTAAATTCTCCCTTGAAAGACTGTTTGCCAGGACTTTGCTGGATTTGTAAAATTAGCAAAATTAGAGGAATTCACATTAGCTTAATAAAAAGGGGTTTTGTACGGACAAGGAGTCTGCTTTGTGATTTTGTGAAGCCTAGGTCAGAACACTAGTGAAGTTGGACACATGTTTTCTGCAGATTTGGTGAATGGGAAGAAAAGGAGGAAGTAGTCACTGTAGGATGTTTGAACATCCTTACTGAAACAAATGTATATATTTATTTCCTCCAATAAGGCTGTTCATGATGGGTATATGACCTTTCAATTAAGATGGTCTAACCCTCCAAGAGAAAATGAGGAAGAGAAGGGGAGGTACACGAAGAGGGGTACATGAGGTAAGGGAAGGAACTTGTCAAAGAGAGATCCCCGCCCTAGAATTAAGAAGAACTTTCCAGTCGGTGAGAATAATTAATCAGTGGAACAACTTTACTCAAGAAGTTATGAGTTTTTAAGGAGAGATTGCCAATTATTTGTCCATATAGTACAGTATAGGACCTCCTGCTTGAATAAGGGATTAGACTAGAAAACCTTCAACATTCCTTCCAACTCTGTTAGTGTGTGTGTGTGTGTGTGTGTGTGTGTGTGTGTGTGTGTGTGTGAGAGAGAGAGAGAGAGAGAGAGAGAGAGAGAGAGAGAGAGAGAGAGAAAGAAAGAAAGAAAGAAAGAAAGAAAGAAAAAGAAAGAATGAATGAATTTGCACTGAATGTTTTTTAAAGTCCTTAAATCTTTTATTGTCCTTCAACTAAGTGGTGCAACGTCTTAGTGGCTTAATGATGCTGGAGATGGTCTCTGCTTCAACGGTTTGAATCCTAGCAGTACATGTCAGGGTGAGTTCCCGTCACTCGCCATAGCTTCTGTACACCTAACAGTTTGAAAACATGTTTTTGCAAGTAGATAAATAGGTACCACTTCGGTGGGAAGACAGGTTGGTGCAGGTAGCTCTGGGAAGGAAAGGAAACTTAGATGACACTGCAGGAAAAGCCGCTCATGTTTCTTTCTGGTGCAAAGCCAGGTTGCCTCCTGTGGCGCATCTTGGGAAGCACATAAGCATTTCCTACCGCACAGCTTAGGGATGCGGTGACTCAGTGGCTAAGACACTGAGCTGGCCAGTTAGAAAGATCAGAAGGTCAGCAGTTTGAATCCCTAGTGCTGCATAACAGAGTGAGCTCCTGTTACTTGTCCCAGCTTCTGCCAACCTATCAGTTCAAAAGTATGTAAAAAATGCATGTAAAAAATAAGGACCACCTTTGGTGAGAAGGTAACAGTGTTCCATGCACCTTCGATGTTTAGTCATGCCAGCCATCTGACCACAGAGACGTCTTTGAACAGTGCTGACTCTTCGGCTTTGAAACGGAGATGAGCATCACCCCCTAGAGTCAGGAATGACTAGCACATATGTGCAAGGGGAATCTTTACCTTTATCTTACAACACAGCTTGTAACTTGGCAGCCAAACTATTACTCTGCAATAACCTAGTGGTCTCCTGGCTGATGTAACAATGCCATAAACTAATAGTAATAATAACAATCCTTCAATTGAAATCCCTCAAAGGTTTCACTACTCTAAATCCTCCTCTAGTTGCATGGCATCTTCACCTTTGAGTCATATAAGGAATGTTTTATTCCCCAAACTAATACATCAGAAATACAAGGCTGGATCAGAATAAAACACTAACATGTGATCTGGTTATTTTGATTGCTGGTTTTATTTTATAAAACTGTGATCGTTGTTTTTCTTTTTTCTTGTGAGCTATCAAGAGTTTGTGTAGAGTTGTGACAGCATAAAAAAGGGGGATAACTACATAGTTATTCCCCATGTGTTTATTATTTTTTCTTATCTTAAGAATTTTAATTCAATGCTAATCCTTGGAATAAGTCCTCATTTTCTAGACCAGTGGTTTTTAACCTTTTCTTAAATAAGGAGCCCCATTAAATACCTTTTTGTGGCCATGGACCATGGTCATGGACCAGTGGTGGGTTACGGCTGGTACGCCCTGGTACAGGCATACCAGTGCCTGCTGGGAGCAGCAGGCACCATTCCAGTATGGTGCTTTGAAGGGACCACCACCCACCTGCGTTCCTTACCTGTATTTACAATACAATACAATACAATACAATACAATACAATACAATACAATACAATACAATACAATACAATACAATACAATACAATACAATAGCAGAGTTGGAAGGGACCTTGGTGGTCTTCTAGTCCAAGCCCCTGCCTAGGCAGGAAACCCTATACCGTTTCAGACAACCGGGCCATTTACACATGCGGCCGCAGCATACGGCACCTGTGTGATGCTGCGCCCAGCAGCTGCAGTGTTGCAGGCAGTGGGTGCGCATGTGTATGCAGTGTGAATGGACGTAGTGGACACCCGGCTCCATCGCAGCGTACCAGTTGCGACAGGATCTGGAACCCACCACTGTCATGGACCCTTGAAATTTAAATCATAACATTTCTCCAAGCCTTCACAGACCCCTGTTGACGACATTATGGCCTGCAGTGGCAGATTAAGGCTCTAAGCACTGACAAATCTTGGTTCCCCCCTCCTTTCTACCTACTGTACAAATCTTCATTGTTTTTTTTTCTTTCTCAACTTTGTGGTGCCCCGTTTGGGCCTGGTGCCCCAAAACATGTGCTTAGTCTGCTTAATGGTTAATAGACCACTGATGCCTCCCAGGGGTCCGCAGACAACAGGTTGAGAACCACTGTTCTAGATTCAAGGAGCCAAGGCGGTGCAGTGGTCAGAGTGCAGTACTGCAAGCTACTTCTTCTGCCTGCCGGCTGCAGTTCAAAACTCACCAGGCTCAAGGTTGGCTCAGCCTTCTGTCCTTCCAGGGTCAGTAAAATGAGGACCCAGATTGTTGGGGGAAATATCCTGACAGACACTATATATGCTGACTCTGTAAACCTCTTAGAGAGGGCTGTAAAGCACTGTAAAGCGGTATATAAATCTAAGTGCTATTGCTATTTGGGGATCACAAATTGGACAGCCCCATTTTATCTAATGCGTTTTCCCATGGTATGTGGCAGAATTACTCATATTTTTAATGGACTAATTCTGGACTCCTTACACAATTGTGTTTAAATTGCATGCATACCTATATGTGGGTTTGCATACAATTCATGATGAAATACAACTAAGCAAATAGTATATGTAGTCCTGGAGTTACTACCATTCATTTAATGACCATTTAAAGTTACTTCAGAAAATATAAAGTGCATGTAGTCAAGGTTATGGTTTTCCCAATTGTAATGTATGGCTGTGAAGGTTGGACCATAAGAAAGGCTGAGCGCCAAAGAATTGAGGCCTTTGAACTATGGTACCGGAGAAGGCTCCTGCGAGTCCCTTGGACTGCAAGGCGATCAAACTTGTCAGTCCTAGAGGAGATCAACTCTGACTGCTCTTTAGAAGGCCAGATCCTGAAGATGAAACTCAAATACTTTGGTCACCTAATGAGAAGGAAGGACTCACTGGAGAAGAGTCTAATGTTGGGAATGATTGAGGGTAAAAGAAGAAGGGGACGACAGAGAATGAGGTGGCTGGATGGAGTCACTGAAGCAGTAGGCATGAGCTTAAATTGACTCCAGAGGGTGGTAGAGGACAGGAAGAGGTGGCACAGTGGTTAGAGTGCAGTACTGCAGGCTACTTCAGTTGACTGCTAGTTCGGCAGTTCGGCTGTTCAAATCTCACCGGCTCAGGGTTGACTCAGCTTTCCATCCTTCCAAGGTGGGTAAAATGAGGACCCGGATTGTTGGGGGCAATATGCTGACTCTGTAAACCGCTTAGAGAGGGCTGAAAGCCCTATGAAGCGGTATATAAGTCTAACTGCTATTGCTATTGCTAGGAAGGCCTGGAGCAACGTTGTCCATGGGGTCACGATGGGTCGGACACGACTTCGCAACTAACAACAACAGCAAATATAATCACATTTGCCTACTATGTTGTGAACCTCTTCTAATAGTTGAAACTGAAAAGAAGTTGCTTACTAGTCTGAGCCATTTGAAAGAGAAGTGTGTACACACACACACACACACACACACACACACACACACAAGAGGAAAGCTAATTGAAAATTAGGTCTTATCAAACTCCCCAAAATTGATAAGAAGCAAACCCATTTTAAATACTTCCTTCCTTGGAGACAGTGGCAGCTTATTAAGATTCCCAGAAAGTTATAATTCTTCTCTAGCGCAATTATAATTGCATGCATCCAAATCCTATTATTGAAATGCGAGGCTAAATCAATCTTTTGATCAATTAAATTCCCCCAAGATTGGTGTAAAGAAACTCACCCGCCCACAGACTCATGGCCATGTAACACACAAAAGATGTTTCAAAGCTGGCACTAATTTAATGGAAATTAAAACCAAAGGATTTACTTATTGGCTTCTGGCAGTGCCCTGGGCAAACACTGGTGTGCTTAATCTTCTGAGCTGCTGAAACAGGGCATGAAATTTTACAACACTGCATTGGCTGAAAGTCATGGGAAGCCAGATCAGGTTTAAAAATACATCAAGGTTCATTGCCAGCTCCACTACACAGACCCAGGGAATCAACAAGAGATCTGAAAGGCTAAAGCAACTTTTATTGAATTTGGCTACAATAGCAGGACCTTGAAAGCCTGGGTGTGCTATGCCTCCTCTTTCTCCCTCTTATATTTCTGTACATTTGGGAAGGGAAGAGTGCTTGAGGTGTGAATTTTCTGAGAAAATTAACATGGGCACCCAGCCATTTTCTTGCCTTCAAGGACGCCAGCCCTGGGAAAGGATTAACTGCAGCACCTGAGGCACAGGGTTCCCAAAACATTGGAACAGGACCTGATTGGACCAGTCTGACAGGGGATAGAATTTTGGATATAGGGGGCTGCTTTCATTATATGATTTCTACATGTTTTTTCTTCAGACCTTGCCTCACTTGTGTTGCACTCAGCATCTCTGGAAAAGTACCTTTGGAGTCTATGGAGTCAAAAGTCATTTTTTGTCTAGGGAGCAGGCTGTGGCCAGTCTGACACCAGCTTTGTGTGATGCTTGTTGAGAGTTACAGAGGTTAAAGTACAAAATATAGACCTATCCACCATACAAAGACCAAACAAGAGCCTGAGAAAATGGAAGGAGCATACAGCAGTTCATAGATCTAGTTGAACTAAAGATAATATTAATATTATCTTCCTGGTTTGGGCTTTAAAAACGTTTCTACCTCTTTCCCCTAGGCAACAGATCATGCACAACTTTGTCAAGTCATCTACCTTATTCCCTTCACCAATGTCTTAGAATAGAATAGAATAGAACAGAATAGAACAGAATAGAGCTGGAAGGGACCTTGGAAGGCTTCTAGTCCAGCCCCCTGCTCAAGCAGGAGAACTTATACCATTTCAGACAAGTGACCGTCTAATCTCTTCTTTAAAACCTCCAGTGATGCAGCATCCATGATTTCTGAAAGTAAGCTGTTCCACTAGTTAATTGTGCCCACTGTTGGGAAGTTTCTCCTCAATTCCCAGTTGCTTCTCTTTTTTGATTAGTTTCCAACCATTATTTCTTGTCCTGCCCTCTGGTGCTTTGGAGAATAGTTTGACCCCCTCTTCTTGGCAACTTTAAGATGTACAGTGCTACCATGCTACCTGGGGGATTCTGGGAGTTGAAGTCCATGCATTTTAAAGTGGTTTCCCCAAGATTGAGAAACACTGCCCCGGATACATAGGAGAAAGGGGCTCTTTTTCAAAGGACAAAGAGCTAGTTGGATTTGAAATGTTTGATAGGCAGGAAGAGGGCAAAGGTGGACCCACACTGTCAGCAATTCATAGAGTATATCCAATAGTTATACAGATAGTTATACAGATTAGGCCAGTGGTAGTCAACCTGGTCCCTACCGCCCACTACTGGGCGTTCCAGCTTTCATGGTGGGCAGTAGGGGTTTGCTGTAACTCTGCTTTATAAATTTTATAAAGTAAAGTTACTTTCCTACATTATAAATCACCATTACTATGGAACCGGTGGGCGGTTAGAAAATTTTACTACTAACAGAGATACAAAAGTGGGCGGTAGGTATAAAAAGGTTGACTATCCCTGGATTAGGCAAGATCAGGCACAAAAACAGTAACTGTGAGAGCAGTGGTGGGTTTAAAAAAAAAATGGAATCTCTTCTGTAGGTGTGGCCTGCTTTCCAGGTCCACTGGTGGAACCTCTTCTAACCGGTTTGGTAGATTTGATGAACCGGTTCTACCAAATAGGTGCGAACTGGTAGGAACCCACCTCTGTGTGAGAGGGACCTTGGAGTCCTAGTGAACGATCACTTAAACATGAGCCAGCAGTGTGCAGCAGCAGCCAAAAAAGCTAATACAATATTTGGTTGCGTAAAGAGAAGGCATAGAATCAAAATCATGTGAAGTCTTAGTACTGCTTTATAAAGCCTTAGTAAGACCCCACCTGGAATAATGCATCAGGTTTCGGTCACCACATTACAAAAAAGATGTTGATATTTTGGGAAAGATACAAAGAAGAGCAACTAGGATTATTAAAAGCTTGGTGACTAAAACATATGAAGAACGGTTGCAGGATTTGAGTTTAGCCAGTCTAGAGAAAAGAAGGACTAGGGGGGGTGGGATATGATAGCAGTATTCCAGTATTTGAGAAGCTGTCACAAAGAGGGGTCAATTTATTTTCCAAAGCACCAGAGGGCAGGACAAGAAACAATGGATGGAAACTAATCAAGGAGAGAAGCAACCTGGTATTAAGGAGAAACTTCCTAACAGTATGTGAGAGAGTTGAGGACTGTTTGGAAACAAACAGTATTTGCTGTGTGAACAACAAGGAAGGAGACAGCAAGGAGCCTGGCCGTGGCTTGTTCTGTACTAAAGCTGTATGCTGCGCTGCTATCTGAAACTAAAACTGAAAGTGAAACTTCTCTCTGCTGAACTACCACATGGGAAAACCTGCTTTTGGTATTGTATATTTACTTAATGTAATGAGAGAGAAGTTACTGAATCCTGTTTAATCAGTTACTTGTGTCTGCTTTCTGAATGTGATTGCTGCTGCCAACTCTGACACGTCCTTGCAGCAAATAACAAACAGTCAGCTCAGCTACAGCACATTATTGCAGCATGGGCAGATGATTGGTCAATGGATTGGCCTCCTGGAATACCTCCAATCAGCTGTTCCAGACTGCAGGGGATCGCGTCCTCCATGCCTCATGTTTTTGGATACATTTGGTGTATAAGATGCACCCACATTTTCACCCTCTTTTGGAGGGGAAAAGTGTGTCTTATACTCCGAAAAATACAGTAATTGTACAAACTCTTCACTCTCCAGTCTTCTGAATGAAAATAGTGGGAGAATTTGTGTCCCAAACACTCATTTTACTTATTCTTGGTTTTTTTTAAAATGTCAGTCTACAAACCCTTTTGGGGTAGGAAGGAATTACATGCTGTTCTTGCCATCGCCTGTAGCCTTTAATTGGTTCTGTGAGGCTAAGTGAAGTCAAAAGCCATTTTCCAAGTAGATCAACCTATTCAAGCTGTGTACCAGCAATTAGCAAACTAAAAGGTCTTTTATCACTATAGCTGCCACCATATTTCTCTTGTGATTCACAAAGGGCCTGTAGTAATAGCCAAAGATTGATTGATGACACAAACATCCCTCTTCGGGAGCGGCCAAAATACCTTCTTTCCAAATCCTAAGTCAAAGAAAGAGTTTGCAATTAACACTTTTGTTTGTATTTAATTGCTAGATGTTTCTCCTGTGTGCAGGGTAACAAAGACCCATTTTGACCCTCGTACCACTGCCATCAAAATGAAATTGCTTTTGGATAATAAAATGAGCTCATTTAACTGTATGAAATGTTTGCTTGGCAATGTTAGCTTGTTTTTCTCACAGGGCCCTCTTGTCTTTGACATTCTCACAGCGGGCAAAAATTCAACAGGTCCACCTCTTTGGCATGGGCATCCATAGCACAGGAAAATGCCGTCCTGAAATTTTGCCCGGCATCATCACCCTTCTAATTTTCTTTTACTTACTTTCTTTTCCTTTTATGCTTTACTTCCCATTCAAAAGAAATGATTTGGAAAATAGTTGAAGAAATAGTGAATAATTTCTTCTCAAACCCTTTTTTAATGGCCTTGACTGCAATGTGCTGCAATGAAGTACTCTGTACTTCAACTTCTGTCACTGCATTCATAATCATATCTTCATTATGATCATACTTCCAGGACTGGTAAATTTCAATACAATGCAGCTCAACAGTGAGCATTCTCTAGTGAAATTTCAATGACATTCTATTAGGTGTCAGGTGGGTACTCTTCTTCTTATTTATTTAAAAACTAGGGTGAAGGTATGCATGGACTTCTTGTCTTGTCTTGTGTTATCATTTCTCCAATGGCCTGCAGCTGTCTTCCCACAGTTCTGTGATATCCCAAGAGAACACAAGGAAAAAACTCTTCTAATAGTGTGAGATTTTCCCCCATGTATCAAATTGAATCCTTAAGAAATTTTTGAGTATTTTCTTCCTCTGAAGAAATTTCAGAGATTATCTATCCAGAGATTTATTTGAGAAATTAAAAGAGGTATTGCAACCAAGCTTTATTACCGACGTTTGCTTTCATATTCTGAAACATTTTATGTATATGCACTGTATGTATATTTAAAATTACTGCACATATAAATGCAACACAAATGTAACAATGTAAAAATAATGGCTTTCTGTCTGGATGGTCTCTTGTAATGATCCGATAGACAGAGAAAGGAAGCAATATGCTTCCTCCCATATTTGGACATACCAGGGGTTGTGACCTGGGCTATATTATGTATTAGGCAGTTGTATTAGCCATACATACCTATTTCCCTGGCTTAGCTGATAAAGGAGGACAGCCTGTGGCCTAGTGGCTAATACAACTGCCTAATACATAATATAGCCCAGGTTTGAATCCCAGTAAGGGTATGGCTAGCTGATGAGAGCTAAATAGCTTGAAATAGATCTACACTAGCCTCCCTTTATTTATTTAACAGCACAAATGCAACACACACACATAAACACACACACACACACACACACACATTCCTCTTTTCCAACTTCTTCCCTGGTCCAACACCTTAAAGCCACAGGACATAAAATTGATTTTAAAAAGACCAGAACTATCGCCAAGGCTGAACATTTTAACAACAGAATAATCAGAGAAGCCATTGAGATAGAAAAATGCCCACACAGCATGAACAGGCGGGACGATACCTCCCACCTGCCAGCCATTTGGAAGCCTGCCCTTATTGATAAACGAGTCCCTAAAATGATGAACGACACCAGGCCCACACTCACAAGAGCCACACAGGATATCACCACCAAACATCCACAAAGAAAGCAGACAAAAACCCACACTGATGAGGAGGCACGACCAAGGACCAGAAGCCAGACTGCAAATGCACCATTATCCTCTTTAAACCCATCCTATCCTTACATGAAACACAAACCTCCAACCAATCAGAACACACCTTTACCCAATCAGGACACACCTCCACCCAATCAGAACACAGCCAAGCTCCCACCCAATCAGTTCAAACCCTCACTGGCAGTTAAAAGGAAGAAACAGCCGAGATCTCACATTGCTCCTGGAAGCACCAAGCCTGAAGATGACGAATGAGACTTCGTTGAAACGTCACCAAGACATCTCCAATTTTATGCGGGAGAAAACCCGAATAACTAGAGACCTACATACTAACACCCACGAAAACCTCAGAAAACAGATAGATAGATAGATAGATAGATAGATAGATAGATAGATAGATAGATAGATAGATGTAGATGTAGAGATATAGAGATATAGAGATATAGAGATAGATAGATAGATAGATAGATAGATAGATAGATAGATGATAGATAGATGATAGATAGATAGATAGATAGATAGATAGATAGATAGATAGATAGATAGATAGATAGATAGATAGATAGATAGAATGCCAGTTTGCAGGGGTGGTATTTACTTACTCTTTCCTGCCGGTTTGCAAATAAGAGCGAGCCCGTCCAACACATAGACTCAGACTTCAGTGCATGTGCTTTGATTGTGTGTGTGGCTTGCTTGCATGCATGTATGTGTGCAGCTTGAAAATGTGCCTAAACAGGACGGCATAGAGCTGGGCTGGCCCACTGGCAATTTCCACTATCAGTTCAGACGAACCAGTCCAAACCGGCTGAATACCACCTCTACTAGTTGGTATTGTGTTTAGGCACAAGCCTAGAAATGAAGAAACTGTGAGTTCTATTCTTACCTTAAGTACAAAGCCAACTTTGGGTGGTCTTGGGCCAATAATTTTCTTTCACCCCTTAGGTGAAGGAGGTAATAGCAAAACACTTCTGAAAAAAAAGTGCCAAATCAATCAATCAATCAATAAAAATAGAGGGACTTGTCCAGGCAGTCTCTGAGAATCAGACATGACTGAATGGAAGAAGTAAGTGTATCATTGCTTTAAGTTTTAAGTTTAACTTTAAGTTTTGCATTGTTTTGAAAATTATCACTTTATTGATTCTATTTTTATATCTTTCCTTGCACATTTGGGTGATACTGAGGATTTTAGCTACTCAAGATCTACTGAGCTGTGATGGCGCAGTGGTTAGAATGAAGTATTGCAAGTTAATTCTGCCCACTGCCAGGAGCTCCTGATCGGCTCTAAGTTGACTTAACCTTCCATCCTTCCAAGATGGCTAAAATGAAGATCTAGATTGTTGGGGGCCATATGCTGACTCTGTAAACTGCTAAGAGAGTCTGTAAAGCATTATGAAGCAGTATATACGTCTAAGTATTTTTGCTATTTTTAGACATCCTTTTTTTCTTTCTCTCTGAAATGTTTTGTTAATTGAAATGTGTAGCACCATAGCTCTTACCATGATTAGGTTATTAAAATTATTAAAAATATTTAGCAGAACTTTGAAATTGCTTCCTGTCTCTAATATTTTATATATATTATCTCTCTATGCATCTCCCTCTCTTTGACAAGCTTCCATCCCTTACTACTACTACTACTACTACTACTACTACTACTACTACTACTACTTCTTCTTCTTCTCCTTCTCCTTCTCCTTCTCCTTCTCCTTCTCCTTCTCCTTCTCCTCCTCCTCCTCCTCCTCCTCCTCCTCCTCCTCCTCCTCCTTCTCTCCCTCCCTCCCATCTTTTCAATGATGCCCTTGCCCTTCATCCGAATCCTTATTCTTTAGCCACAAATGAAGCTCATAAAATATTTATGTCCTTTCCCTAGTAATAGCTCTCAGCATCAATAAAAACATAGAAATACATGAGAACCACTATAGGTAGTTATACACATGATCCTGGTTTGAAAAAGCAATAGAGTTATATATTGAAGAGATAAATGTGAGGCTTCTTCAAGGTGTTCTCTTGCTGATTTTGTGGGTGGAACCTAGTCATAGTTTTCTTGGCAGCAATAAGAAGTATGCTGTCCTTAGTTTCTTCCAGGATGCCTTTCCAACTTCCCAGTTTAACTTACAGCTTTGCCATTTTCTGACGGCCTCCTAGGAAAGAACTGATGGTACTTGATCCTGCTCGTCTGTTTTAATATAGGTTAAGGAATGATTTACTGTGCTCATGGATGATTATTTAGTAGAATTATGGCATCAGTATTCATGTCCTTTATAAAATAACATGGTAGTAATTTTGATCAGGAAAATGCCATGCAGAAAGGACTCAAGGACTCTTTTCACCATTCCTCCTTGATCTTACTTTGCACACAGAGCTCCTTTGCAGTTTTGCTTTCCTGAAGCTGCAGGATAACTGTTCATCCAGGATGTCTCTCTCTTTGTTGGTCAACAGTATGTCAGGGTTTCAAGGAACACCCTCAATGAAAGAAGACTCCAAGGTTTGAATTTTCTCAAAGTTCCGTTTTATAAGAGATGTCATACTGGCACATCTGGGTAAACCTGAATCTGAAAGTTTCTAGGTTTTCCCCACCCAAGTGAAAGTTGAAGTCCCTGCCCAGCACCTACAGGTCCATCACATGGTCCAATCAAGCACTGTCCAAAACTGGAGGTGCCTCCCAGTCACACCATCACAGCTGTAGGGCAAGGAGTCCTTGACTCTCTGAGAAAGGAATGTTATTGTGACTATATATCTCCCATACTCCATATAATCCCCCCTCCAATTTTCCCACAGCAGAAAATGTGGCAGGCCTGAAGGCTCAATGTAAAAGATGGCTTCCAGGTCTGACCCAGTGTATAGGAAAAGCTGGGTTTGCCACAAGGCAGACGAACAATACTAGAACATGAAGGTTGGGCTCCAGACTGAAAAGAAAATGGAATATATGAATCAGAGGTGGGTTCGTACCAGTTCACACCAGTTCGGTAGAATCGGTTCATCAAATCTACTGAACCGGTTAGAAGAGGTTCCACCAGTGGACCCGGAAAGCAGGCCACACCTACAGAAGAGGTTCCAAAATTTTTGAAACCCACCACTCACACACACACACACACACACACAGAGAGACAGACAGACTCACACAGAGAGAGAAAGAGAAAGAGAAAGAAAGGAAGGAAGGAAGAAAGAAAGAAAGAAAGAAAGAAAGAAAAATTGAGAGAGAGATGAAAGAAAAAAAGGAAAAAAGGACAGCGAGACAAAAGGAAGGAGAGAGAGAGAGAGAGAGAGAGAGAGAGAAAACACATGGGCGGCAAGCCACTCCCACAAAGGAGGCCACACCCACAGAGCAGGTTCGAAAAATTTTTGAAACCCACCACTGATATGAATGTTGCTCTCATCATCAGCATCAGCATCATCGTCAATCATCTTTTTAAAATCTTGAATCATTGTGTCCTACTTCTAGCAGCACATCTGGATGGGTGGGGGGGTGTATGTGGAAGCATTCTGTTATTAGGTCTGTTAATTAGAGCAGGATGAGATTGGTGCTGTCAAACTGAGGCTACAGGCAATTAGGTCAGCATGTGGTAACTATGCCATGGTGACGAACAGCTCTCCAAGGAGTTTTTCATAGTTCCTCCAAGCTGGCACTTCACCAGGCATCATGATCTTCCCAGAGTGATGACGTTCTTCTCAAGATTGCAGCTGCTAATGAAGCTTGACTAGGAAGCTAAGTACCTACTGAGGATAGATAAACATACCCAGGAATGATACCTTGTAGTCACGGGAAGCTGTCAGCTTCCTGTAACTTTCAGCCAGTTCAAATCATCAGTGACGATTCCATGTCAGTGATTTTCATAGGCATCGCTGCAAAAGATTCGAAGAAGTAAAGGAAAATATTGCCCCCGGTAAGTTCTACTTGCTCTTCACCTCAAAGGATTTGGGGAAAGAAATAACAAGAGTTTAAGCACAGCTCAGAAAAATCCCACTTTAATTTTTAGTCCTTACATATTCAGGAGGAGGAAAAGATTAGAGTGTTCTGGCTTTTTGATTTATGTATTGTAATGTGACATGGAATTTTCTCCTTCTCAGCTCTCTTACACCCTATTCCATCAAGGGATGTCAGCTGAAATCAACTTTTTTTGTGCAACTCCTGCAGTGATGCCCAACTAGGGAAAAACATGTTCTTGCAACTTTGAAACCTCTTTAAATGTGCCTGGTTCTAAATGATGAGCACTAGATGTACATTCCACCTAACAAAAATATCGATGTTGCGAATGTCCTCATTGAAAGAATATCAAAATGGTGAGGGCACCCTACACCTTTTTTTAAGTCTACCCCCAATTGGAAGAGAATTGCACACCCATGCTGAGAAAGATGTACAGTTTCTTTGTGGTGGTGCTAAAGTTTAAAAAAAAACCACACAAGGTGTAAAAAAGGCCAGTCCTCACAGGTGGAGATAAAGTCAGCTCCCTGTCCCATCTAAGAACAACCCCTTACCTGCCTGTTAGCCTTATATTTGCAATGTCTTGCTGGCTTCTGCACGGACTTTCTTTCGGCAACTTCCCACAATCAAAGTAAATGAAGAAGCTAGCAGGTATTCAATGAGGGAGAGGAAGAAAGGAACAGCGAGGGGGAAAAAGGAAAAAAGAGACGGAGGGACAGAAGAAAAAAAAAAGGAAGAATATTTCTGATATTCTTTCTCAGCTTCCCACAAGGTAATTCAATGGGGACACCAGCAGGAAATCAAAAGTTGCTCCCAGTCCAGAGGTGAAATTCAGCAAGTTCTGACAGGTTCTGGAGAACCGGTAGTGAAAATTTTGAGTAGTTCAGAGAACAAATACCTGACTGGCCCCAAAGTGGAGTGGGAATGGAGATTTTGCAATATCTTTCCCCCAGGAGTGGGGAGGGAATGGGGATTTTTGCAATATCCTTCCTCTGGAGTGGGGAGGGAGTGGGGATTTTGCTGTATCCTTCCCCTGGAGTTGGGTGGGAACGGAGATTTTGCAATAATTTCCCCCCAGGAGTGGGGAGGGAATGGGGATTTTTGCAATATCCTTCCTCTGGAGTGGGGATTTTGCAGTATCCTTCCCCCGAAGTGGGGTGGGAATGGAGATTTTGCAATATCTTTCCCCCAGGAGTGGGGAGGGAATGGGGATTTTGCAATATCTTTACCCCTGGAGTGGGAGGAAATGGGGATTTTGCAATATCTTTCCCCCGGGAGTGGGGAGGGAATGGGGATTTTTGCAATATCCTTCCTCTGGAGTGGGGAGGGATTGGGGATTTTGCAGTATCCTTCCCCTGGAGTGGGGAGGGAATGGAGATTTTGCAGTATCCTTCCCCTGCCACGCCCACAAAACCAGTAGTAAAAAAAATGAATTCCACCACTGTCTCAGTCTCCTTGCTTTTTTGCCCATCCATAGTCATTCTGTTTCTCTGTTTGTGAAATGATGACCCATGAGACACAGGTTGTCTAGTGCAGAACTATTTTTATATATTGGCATAAGTCAAAGAATGAATAGAAATACTATAAGCTACATGAGTAACAAAAAATGTAGTTCTGATTCATTTATCATATGAACTAACTCGATAGGCTTCCTCTGAAACACTCCAATAATGGTTCACCCAACAAGACATTCCTTCCTTCGGTGATTAGATATCTTTGCTTCGTTGCCATCTTCTGCAGCCAGCCTATTGATTTTTTTCATAAAGCAATAAAATTCTAGCTTCTTTGATGAATCTTTTTTTTTTTTACTGAAAATTGCTTTTATTCATTGCCCTCTTGCATGCAATTCTTTTTTTTTCAAATATTTTATTTTATCAATTTCATATATACATTCACAATTATATGATCTCATAACTGTTATTAATAATATGTATTTATAACAATTTTTCCCTACAGTTGACAATATACTTGAAGATTGCTTTCTTAACATCCCATAGATCCATCTTATCTTACAACGGTCCTACTTCTTCTTCCCTCCCTCCCTCTTTCCTTCCCTCGTTTCTTCTCTCCTACTCCCCTTCCTTCCCTCCTTCCTTCCCTCCCTCCTTCCCCTTCCCTCCTTCCCTCCTTCCTTCCTTCCTTCCTTCCCTCCTTCCTTCCTTCCTTCCCTCCTTTCTTTTCTCCTTCTCTCCTTCCTTTCCCCCTTCCTTTCCTCCTTCCTTCCCCCTTCCTTCTCTCCTACATTCCCTCCTTCCTTCCCTCCTTTCTTCTCTCCTTCCTTCCCTCCTTCCTTCCCTCCTTTCTTCTCTCCTTCTCTCCTTCCTTCCCTCCTTCCTTCCCTCCTTGCTTCCCTCCCTCCTTCCCTCCCTCCTTCCTACTCCCCTTTCTTCTCTTCTTATGAGTAAGGTGGAGACCAGGGGATGCTCCTGATACCATGACCATTCCTTCAGATGTACTTATTTGGGTTTTGCTTATTATATTTTTCATTTTAATGTTGTTTTGATAAGCGGTTTCCACAGTAGCACATACACTATACTAAAATATTAGATAGATGATTACTTCTTTACAAAAAATATAAAAAAGACCTGTTAGGAGGTGATTTCCATTTATCTTGATGGGGTCTTTCATGCCTCAAAGGAAACTGGTGCACCTCACTGAGATGAAGGGGTGACAGGATCAGCCTTGGCAAAGCATTTCATGTTTCCTTGCAGGCTTTTTTTGGCACTTAAAAGCCCGAGTAGACTTTTGCTCTTCTTTAGGGAATTGTCAGATGAAGTTTACGCACAATGCATACACAATAACTTTGCGGCCAGTATTGTTCTGACCTAGGCTTCCTGCTACAATAAAAAGCACAGGATTAGATCCAAAACCCCTCTTTTTATTTCAAAGGCTGTGAATTATGTTAATTCACAGCCCTTAATGAGTCCCAAATAGTTGTAAAGAGTTGTAGACTAGGCTGCCAAAGTCCTTTGGAATAAGGCTGATTCTTCTTTGAAAACACTGCCAAAGACTTAATTAGCAATTAGCTTGGCAAGGCCATACAGAGCAAAGAGTCCAAACGGAGTTTCAGAAGGTAAACCGACCAGCATGAACCAAGTTGCTTCTTGCAAAGGCTCATGTGCCTTTGCTCCTCCTTTGTGTCCTATGGGAGAGGCCAATCACCCCCAAACCTTACTCCCGAGTCCTCCCTTCTGGTTTAACTGTTCTTGCCTTCTGGCAGCTCTACAAATGCATGCAGTGGGAATAGGGGGAGCCTGTTCCTCTGCCTTGCTGCTGTCTGACTCTGGAGGCTCCAGAGGCAGCACAAAACTCCCAGATGACCCTGACTCCCTCTCTGTCTCCGATGCAGAGCCCTCGTCCGAGCCTTCCCCAGACTCTAGTTCCTCTCCAACCTCCTTGCTGTCCGAATCTGCTACAAGCTCTGCAGGCCAGCGGAGGACCACAACAAGTATCAGTGCAGGGAACCAGAACAGGGGAAGCAATGCAATAGGACCACTTCACTCTTCAAAGCCAAGCATCATCCAGACCTTTAAAAAGGCTGTGTTCTGACCCAGGCTTCCTTAGAAAGCAAGAAACAAAGTCTTGGTCCCTGCAAAACTTCTTTTATTTACACGACTGTGAATTCCTTCATTCACAGTCAGCAAGGCTTAGCAAACAGTCTTTCAGAGGAATGTTTATCCACAGCACCTTGTCTCATTCGGAGAGCATCCAGGTAACTAGTTTCCAAATGTAGGGCAAGGCAACACTTGGCACAGAGTCTTTTAAAGTCACACACAGAACTTTCCACTCTTGAACTGACCGAATAAACGAATTGTTTCCTGCAAAAGCCAACTCCCCATTCGTTTCTCTTTCGTTTCCTAAGGGAGAGGCTGATTACCTCCAAGGTGTGGCTTTACTTCTAAGTCAACACTACTTTCTTAGTTGTTCTTGTCTTCTGGCAGCTCTGCACATGCGCACACTGGGAACAGGCTCCAACTGTTCTTCTGCCTCACTGCTGTCTAATGACCTCTCCATCTCTGATGCAGAGCCCTCTTCTGAGCTTTCCTCAACCCCCAGGACTGCCCCATGCTACTTCCCTACCTCCTCACTGTCTGACTCTGCTGCCAGCTTTGCTGGCCACCAGCGGGCCATAACAGACTGAAAACAAATCATCTTCCTTCAAAACAATTGCCTGTTTCTCTATATATTGTCCTTATGGGCCTTTTACATGCTTTACAACTATAGAGAAGAATTTTCAGTCATTGAGAAAGCCATTTTTTAAAAAATAAGCAAATAGAGAGGGTCAGATTTGCCATATGAGTTTAACTTTCATCTCTTCTCCTGTGTTGGAAAGGAAAGCCTACAAAGTGGGTGTCCTGATTTTGCATTCTATAGCAAAAAGGATTCCCCCCTCCTCCAAAAATCTGCTTCAAAAAATGGGATATTATAATCTAGTGTTTAAGTTGTCACTTTAGAACCTGTAAGAGACAAGTTGTAGTTAGTCCTTAGCCATGATAACTCTGTCTCAGTCCAACACGCTTTAGGGAGCTGTTGTATGAAATGAAATCAAGAAACGAGAAAACTACAAATATTTCCTAAGGTTCTTGGAAGAACTTAGGCAAGCAATAAATTCATGGATTGAGTAATGAATGTATGCATTTAAGATCTATGGTGACACAGTGGTTAGAATGCAGCATTGCAGGCTGACTCTGCTTACTGCCAGGAATTTGATCTGGACCAGCTCAAGGTTGACCCACCCAAGGTTGGTAAAATGAGGACCCAGATTGTTGGGGGCAATATGCTGACTCTGTAAACCACTTAAAAGTTGAAAGTAAAGTTTCCCTCGCACATATGTGCTAGTCATTCCTGACTCTAGGGGTTGGTGCTCATCTCCATTTCAAAGCCGAAGAGCCAGAACTGCCAAAAGACGTCGCCATGGCCATGTGGCCAGCATGACTAAATGCCGAAGGCACATGGAACGCTGTTACCTTCCCACCAAAGGTGGTTCCTATTTTTCTACTTACATTTTTACATCTTTTCGAACTGCTAGTTTGGCAGAAGCTGGAACAAGTAATAGGAGCTTGCTCCATTATGCAGCACTAAGGATTCGAATCACTGAAGTGCTGACCTTTCTGATCAACAAGCTCAGTGTCTTAGCCACTGAGCCACCGTGTCCCTGTAAACCACTTAGAGAGTGCCATAAAAGACTATTAAATGGTATATAAGTCAAAGTGCTATTGCTAAGCATATACAGACTGCTTTTTTCCTATCATGTTCTCATCTCACAGAAAATATTTCAAGGGATAACAGCTTACATTCAAACAATCTTTGTAGATGATAACTACTGCAGGCAGAGAGTAGACATACAGTACATCATTTTGCCTGCATATCTTTTGGATTGTATATTTTTGGAGAGAGCTGAATATTGTTACAAAATTCATCTATTCTATTCCTTACCTTCCTTCAGCTTTATGTAAACTATGCTTCTGATGCTTCTCTTGGTATTTTCCAGGGTTTAAAAAATTAGAGATCAGATCAATATGTTTATTATGGTCTCCCATCTTAATTTCTGAAATTATTTAATTCAGCATTGTGAAATATTAAATAGAAGCCATTAGCTTCCCATTTGTTTTGTGAGACCTTATCAGCCATCCTAACCTCTGCAATTCCCAACATGTTTATCTTTTTCCTTTTCCTTCCATTTCCATCCTGCCTTTTCTCCTACACTGAAGCACCACATAGAGTTTAGTTTTATCAGTCATTTTGTGATCATTTTCTATTTGTTTACTCCATTTACCATTTTTTTAAAAAAAACAAAGTACTCCAGGAAATGTTTGTAATCTAAACGTATTGGACAAAAAGGGGATAAACGCAAGTAAAATTTGTGTATTTGCTTTCTCATAGTTACACCACAGTTAAAATTTGCCCAGTGACAAAATCACTGCAGAAAATAAAGCTGAACCAGGTAACTTCTGACTTTGAAGAATGTTTCCAATTTGGAGAGATAAAGTAAAGTCACCTTCGAATCAAAGTGAACTTCTAGTAATTCACATGGACATACAGTATGCTTGCTTAGTATGGAAAGTATTTGCTGCTGTCTTTTTCTAAGATGTTGTTTTGACGTCTGACTTCCAAATAGCATTTCTTCCAAGTACTAACTGCGTAGCAACTTGCTTACCCTTTTTGATTAGCTAAGTTCAGCAAGGCGTTACTAATTAATGATCCTGTACTAAGCAGGGTGTTGGATTAGTTGGTTTCTAAGATGCCTTCCAACCCCATTATTTTGGAAAGACAAAAACACAAATGGTTGTCAGGTATGCCAGAGTTGGTAAAGGAACACAAAGAAAGAGAAAGGGGGAGCATTCACATAGTACACCAATAGCTGTACAGCTTGCTAGCTTTGATTAGTGTTAACCTTGGAGGGTTTTTATTATTTTTGCTAAACCTGTTCTGTGAAACCAGAAAATGCAAACTAAATGCAGAAAATCAATTGATTCAGAAGTTGGATTGAGTGCAAAATGCAAATGCACTTCGACATTTTGGAAACTCTGACATATCATGATCGGTTTTAAACTCTCGAAAAGTCAAGGATTTCTTAGTGCTGAAAACCTTGGAAGGAGCCCATTTCTTTTTAAAACAAATGAACTGACCTTAAAACGTCAGGTTCCTATTACCCCTGATAATTGTTGGCATTAAGAGAAAAAGTAAATTGGATCACAGTGTTTTGGGAGGACACCTGTAAAGATTGTGCAAGGCAAACATCTCGTTTTGATCCGACAACTGCTGAATTATTTAATGTCTCCCTTCAAAGATTTGCCCTGGTGATTATGCAAAGATAATTGTGCTGGGTAAGCTAACAGGAATCAAAAATGCTGTAGGGTGAATATTTGTATTCTACTGACCAATCTTTAATCTTCTCCACAAACTTTGTTTCCCAACTCAGAATCTGCAAGTCAACATTGTGAACATGGAATATCTAGAATAGGGGTGTCAAACTCAAGGCCAACGGGCCGAATCCGGCCTGCAGGGTGCTTAGATTTGGCCCACTGGGTCTCTCTGGAAACAGTGAAGGACCAGCCTGTGGTGCCCCTGCTGGCCCAGACCCCAAACCAGTTCCCACGCCTTTGCCAGAATGTTTTTTAGTCATTTTTAATGTGCTGCACGTGGGCAGAACAGTTTACAGGCAACTACGCATGCGCAAGCAACATGCTGCAAAACATGCACGAAGTGAACCAGCAGTAATGCCGGCAGAAATCCACCCCTGGGTGGGATGCTTCCAAACTTGTGAAATCTGAGAAAGTAGATAGGGTTTGGTTTGGTTTGGTTTGGTTTTATTGGACTTATATGCCACCTTTCTCCCAAAGGACTCAGGGCAGCATACAACATAAAAACACATATGACAAAAGTTAAAAAAGATTGAACTACATATTGTCACTTTTAGTATCGCATTCGCCTGGTGCACCAGTTGTGTCCCTACCTGAACCGGGAGGCTCTCACAACAGTCAATCGTGCCCTTGTGACCTCTAGACTGGACTACTGCAATGTGCTCTACATGGGGCAGCCCTTGAAGAGCATTCGGCGACTTCAGCTTGTCCAGAATGCAGCCGCGCGAGCGATCGTGGGTGCGCCTCGGTTCACCCACGTAACACCTATCCTCCGCGAGCTGCACTGGCTGCCTATTGGTCTCCGGATACGCTTCAAGGCGCTAGTCATTACTTATAAAGCCCTTCATGGTATTGGACCTGGGTACTTGAGAGACCGCCTGCTGCCAATTACCTCCACTAGACCGATTAGATCCCACAGATTAGGCCTCCTCCGAATTCCACCCGCCGGCCAATGTCGACTGGCGACTACTCGGAGGAGAGCCTTCTCTGTGGCTGCTCCGACCCTCTGGAACGAACTCCCCATGGAGATTCGAACTCTCACCACCCTCCAGGCCTCCCTTAAAACCTGGCTGTTCCGACAGGCCTGGGGCTAAAGAACTGTCGCCCCCGCCTCGAATTGGTATGACTGTTGTGTTTTAATTATGTATTGTTATTTATGTCTTTTAAATTCTTGTTTATATCCCCCTTCCCTGGTTGAGTTGTGAGCCGCCCTGAGTCCCCTTCGGGGGAAAAGGGCAACATATAAATAAAATCAACATCAACATCAACATCACCATTCATCCCTATACTTACTAAGGCATTTTATGGAAATCTGTTATTTAACAAACACATATTGAATTAGTAACATTAACCCTGAAAATTGTTCACTCCTTTCTAATTTTAGATTCATTGACATATAGTAACAAAACACTGAAAAAAGCAATGTAGGATAATTGCTCTAACTTTCCTGGCCAGAAACCTTCCTACACTGTTAATGTGGACATTATATGCATGTAATTTGTTTATATTCTCTTCATAATCTGAAAAAAAAACCCAAATCCTTTAACACAGTCTCACATAGCCTTATATAGGGAAGTCCTGGGTTCAAACCAGGGGTGGGTTCCTATGCAAACCAGTGCTGGCTCGCTCGTGTGCACGCTGGCCGAACATTGCTTGCGCATGCACAGTTCGCTGTAAATGGTTGTGCACATGTGCAAAGACCATTAAAAGCTAATAAACAAGATGCCAACAATGGCAATGGAGACCGGGGAACCGGTTCGGGGTCGTGGCCAGCCTGGGTCTGTGACCCAGGCCAGATTGCCACTACCAGTTCGGGCCGAACCAGGAGCATCTACCTCTGGTTCAAACTAACTTAAAAGCAAACTTTGCCTGGCAAATTCTAAAACATTTTTGTCCTTTGCAATGCTGTCTTTTATTCTTCTGTTTAGTTCTCAGGAGGCTGGAAAATTTATTTGGAATTTCTCAATATCTTTTCAATTTTTCACTTTAGTTGAATCTCTGGATATGATAGAAGTAATGGTGGTGATAAAATGACTATGCATCTTTCCATCATTTTCAGCCCTTCCTGGCTGCTCAGAGTTCTGAAAAAGAACACAACTTTCCTTATGATCTTTTCTCAACTTGTGTGAATATTTAATTCTCCAAATTGTTTTAGAAGCATCAGATCTGTTTGATTGGCCTATATCCCAAGCAAATTAATTTAATAAAATTGAATGTATCAAGCTGACTTGGATCAATTCAGTCACTTTCTAAGTGTACGATTTATTTATATCCCACCATTTTTATTTTTTACAAATCTAATATCAATTATTATTATTTCAAATTGTTTCAAAAGATCAAATCAGAATGGTTTTTTTTTTTCATCTGAATGTTCAGATTGAATCTGAACCAATTCATATACCCCTAATATTTCCTTTGGAATTTGAGTGGAGCCAGGAAAGCTGCAATCCAATGGAACCAGTTTATATAAGAAAGGCTGGGACGTTCAGATACATCCCTTGACTGCACCAATAAGAATTTGGCTGAATTTCTTCTCATTTGAAACAAAATTCAAAAGCAGTCTTTGTTTCCTCAGATTGAATGGGAATTTATGGGAAAAAAGTAATCCTAATTAATTTTTCTGAATGGAAAGAAATAAATGAAAGAAAAAATCCTTCAAGAGTCAAAAGCCCTTTCCTAAATTTGCTTTTATATAACACTTTGATAGGGATGGACTGGCTCAGTAGCTAAGATGTTGAGCTCGTCGATCAGAAATGTCAGCTGTTTGAATCCCTAGCGCCGCGTAACAGAGTGAGCTCCCATTACTTCTCCCAGTTTCTGCCAACCTAGCAGTTTAAAAGCAGGTGAAAATGCAAGTAGAAAAATAGGAACCACCTTTGGTGGAAAGGTGACAGCTTCAGTGTTTAGTCATGCCGGCCACCTGACCATGGAGACGTCTTCAGATAGTGCTGCTCTTCAGCTTTGAAATGGAGATGAGCACCGCCCCATAGAGTTGGGAACAACTAGTACATATGTGCGAGGAGAACCTTTACCTTTGTAACACTTCTGCACACTCATTTTATGTTTTAACCTGGCCCTTCTTAATCAATGGCATCATCTGAGCTCCCATCAGGTGCAGGCAATTAGAGTCAACCATGAATAACTTTAACTAGCAACTTTATTAATTTCTACCTATGTTACAAGAATCTGCCAAGACTGCTTGCCTTCCCCTGGGAACAGATGAGGTTTCATGTAACTTGGGGGAGGTCAGACTCATGTCTCTTGCAGCTGTGCAAGGACACCAAGTTAAGTCCCTGCTTGACCCCTTCTTCCAGCCTGGCTGGCAGTTTCCCCAACATCTCCTCATATTATTGTAGTCAATAAATCTCTGTATCCCACTGACTTAACCTTAAGACCTTGGTAAAAGCAAACTCCCAGGTCTGCAAACCAAAGAAGATGCCTTGTTCACCTTTGACATTCAGTTTAAATATGGATTTAAAAGGAGATATAGATGCTCATTTGAATCTGGAAGAGTAAAAGATTAACATTTTGAAGAGGGGCATAATAAAGTTCCTGATTACCAAAGTTGTTTTGGCCTTCCAGCATTGCTGTAATTTTCTATGTGCTCCTGGACTGGCAATGAGAAAGCTTTTGAGAAACATTATTATTGGCCAGTAATTGATCCATTCCTGCATTGAGGATGATTGCTTGAGCCACTGCCTTGGTTTTTCGCAAAGCACAATTTATCTCCCACTGTAATTCATAACTGTTGCTTTCATTTCATAAGCATCAGCAGATTGCTTAACCTTGAGGTTAGCTTCTGTGGGTTATGTTGGCGTCTAATGTATAAATGCAGGATTTTATAATGCAGAGACTGTATTTGCAGTAGACTACCTTCCAGATTATATTTCCGAAGAGATAAAGCCAAGTGCTCCAAGCAATTTGCCGGACCTACTATATTCTTAAAAGGACGATGCAAATCAGATTCTGAGAAATGCAGACCATGTGGTATATCATAGGACATAGAATAACTCAGATGGAAGGGACCTTGGAGGTTTTCCAGTCCAACCCACTGCTTGAGCAGGAGACCCTATACCATTTCAGACAAATGGCTGAAAGCTTTCTGTGATGGAGCAACCACAACTTCTGAAGGCAAGTTGTTGCATTGCTTAATTATTATCACTGTTAGGAAATTTCTCCTTAGTTCTAGGCCAGGGATGTCAAACTCGATTTCACTGAGGGCTGCATCAGCATTGTGTTTGACCTTGGGGGGGGGGAGTGTGGATGTATGGCCAGCTCAACATCACTTGTGTCAGGGGTGCCTGTGGTGGCCTGAGCACTCTTCCAGTGAAAATGGGCTCCTGAGCTCTGTTTTTAGCTGAGACGGCCTCCTGCAATCCTCTGCCAGTGAAAACAGAGCTCAGGAGGGCCTCGTGCAGCCCTCCCAAGCTCCATATTTGCTGGCAGAGGCACTGCAGGCTGCTCCTTCGCTATTTCTAGGGTCAGATCTAAGCACCCTATGGGCCAGATCCAGCCCCCGGGCCTTGGGTTTGACACCCCTGTTCTAAGTTGCTGCTCTCCTTGCTTAGTTTTGATCCATTGTTTCTTGACTTGCCTTCTGGTGCTTTGGAAAATAGGTTGACCCCCTTGTCTTTGTAGAAGCCCCTCAAAGATTGAAACATTGATATTATGTCTCCCCTAGTCTTTCTTTTCACTTGACTAGACATATCCAATTCCTGCAACCACTCTTCATATGTTTTAGCCTCCAGTCCCCTAATCATCTTTGTTGCTCTTCAATGCACTCTTTCCAGAGTCTCAACAAAACATTTTTTTATGAATGTAGCCTAGCTGCATCTCTGGATGAACAGAGAATTTGAGATCATCAGACAAATGTCTCTTGCGGAGAGCGATAGCTTTGAAGGGTTGATGATCCCTTTAGAGCAGAGGCAGTCACCGATTTGTGGAAAGTGCTACTCTTTTCTCTCAACAGCATAAATTGTTATCTCTTTTTTGGGGAAGCTGATCTTAGAAGCTACTATTAAAAAGCAATCCACCGATATATAAACAAATAGGAAATCTCACTCTCTTCTAGTCCTGAAGATGTTACCCAGTTGGGTAATGAAACATTTCCAAGAAAGCAACCAAACTCAAGGGGTAACTCAAAGCAGTTCAACTCTGAACCACAAGTATTCTCTTCTATTGGTACAAACCATCCAGTTATTCGTTGCTTTAACTCTTCAGGGGCAACAGCCCACCCTTCCTCCTTTCCTAGAAAAAGTAACAGGGAGATCCATTGTTGCCGCCATGCTTGTATTTCAATCTAGCACTTCAGTATGTCCAAATCACCTCCAGATCAATGGAGCTGCAAATCTATAAATTTATTTATTTTTATTGAATTTATATGCCACCCATTTTCCTGTTACAGTGACTGAGTGACTTACAAAGATTAACAAGATAAATATAAAAACAATTAAAAGTTGAAAAGTTGTATAAAAACTAGTGCCAATAAAATAAAGAATAGAATAGAGTGGAGTGGAGTGGAGTGGAGTGGAGTGGAGTAGAATAGAATAGAATAGAATAGAATAGAATAGAATAGAATAGAATAGAATAGAATAGAATAGAATAGGTTTATTGGCCAAGTGTGATTGAACACACAAGAAATTTGTCTTTGGTGCATATGGTCTCAGTGTACATAAAATGACAACATACATTCATCAAGAATCATAAGGTACAACACTTAATGATAGTCATACAGTAGAAATAAACAATCAGGAAGCAATCAATATCAATATAAATCATAAGTATACAAACAACAAAGTTACAGTCCTGCAGTCATAAGAGGGAGGAGGTGGGCGATAGGAATGATGACAAGATTAATAGTAATAGTAATGCAGCCTTAGTGAATAGTTTCACAGTTGTGAGGGAATTATTTGTTTAGCAGAGTGATGGCGTTCAGCAAAAAACTGTTCTTGTGTCTAGTTGTCTTGGTGTGCAGTGCTCTATAGTATTGTTTTGAGGGTAGGAGTTGAAACAATTTATGTGCAGGATGCGAGGGGTCTGTAAATATTTTCACAGCCCTCTTTTTGACTCGTGCAATGTACAGGTCCTCAATGGAAGGCAGGTTAGTAGTAATTGTTTTTTCTGCAGTTCTAATTATCCTCTGAAGTCTGTGTCTGTCATGTGGGCTTGCAGAACCAAACCAGACAGTTATAGAGGTGCAGATGACAGACTCAAAAATAGATGGTCAGGGATGAGATCTTGGTATTCCACCAACCCCCTCCAGTGATGGACACTTCGCTTGGGAGCCTGGGCCAACCGACAAAACCAAGCTTTGATACCCTTCCAAAAGCATAGGAGCAGTTGTCACATCCAATGATAGTGTGTTCCACAGGGCTGGGACCACAGGGGAAAATAAATATAAGATATAAAATACATTAATATACATAAAAGTTAAATCCATAAAACTTTATGCTTCTTTCACCATGGAGAAAATTTGTACTTAAAACTGAATTGCGGGAAACTCATTTCATGAGTGAAAACACTGACTATTCTTTTTTCATCCAATTTCTCAGAAAACAATCCCCAAAGCGGCTAAAATTTGCACTCCACGTTGCATCTATTTGATATAAATTTTCCTGCTATATATGTTTCTCCAAAAGCAGTCCAGCACTTCATTTTTCTTGTAAAACTGCTTCAAACCTATGTTTTATGGCTTTCATCGATCCTTTTCTGCTATAAATATTAGCCTTAAAATTTTCTTTTGTGCAAGTTTTCCAAAGTTCACATCTCTCAATGGCCATGCCTATCAGGCTTCAAATACCAGCAATACCATCAGTATTATGTCTAGGTTAGAAATAGAGTTCAAGTTCATATGGATTTCAGAATAACAGAGTTGGAAAGGACCTTGGAGGTCTTCTAGTCTAGCCCCTAATCAGGCAGGAAACTCCGTACCTGTGATGGTGAACCCATGGCACATATGTCACACGTGGCATGCAAAGTCCTCTCTGCAGGCACGTGGAGCCCGTTCAGCTCCACTGCTGCATGTGTGTGTGCCAACTGAGTTTTGGGTCTCTGCCATGCATGAGCGGGGATGGGGCAATGTGGGAGATGCACGTGCATGCATAGGTGCATCACAGCAACCCACCCCTGCTTTATATATTAGTGACTTGCCATGTCGTGTTGGTAGGAGTATTCTTGTTGGTTCCTTGATTAGGTTATTGTTTACTGTTTGTCTGAGTTGGTAGTTCCTTGATTGGGTATTATTTACTTCTTGTTTGTTACGCTCATGTTACTCTTGATGTTAATCTCAGTTTATTGGATGCTGGTTGTGGGGAAAGACATGTTTTGGTCTTTTTGATTCCTTTTTTTATTATACCATTTGAATGGTATGTAGATGTTATTTATATCTATGTGCCTGTGGATGGCTGATAGGTCTGAGTGGCAGATTTCCCAGAATTCTCTAGCATTTTTGGATATGGCATAATTTTTGAATCCTCACAGTTTCTCAGTTGAAACTATGGCTAAGTGTACCCATGTGTAGTGCAGCGAAGCAATTTTTATTGCATTCTGATTGTATTCTGATTGCTAGTTGGTATTCATGGATGCATTCTGCTACTCTTCTACCTGTTTGTTCTACATAATAATAATCTTTTGGCACAGCCTAAGATATCCATCTTTCTCTATCTCTTGCTTCTCTCTCGTCAAATGCTAGAAGTCTTGAAGGCTGGGTGGAGAGGATTCAAGCCTAGTCAGGGTCAGAGCCTGCTGAATCTTAAATAGAAATAGTGAGTGTTTACTGCTTCAGCCTTGTTACAATTGCTTGATCTTATTTAAGGTAGGCTTTTTATGATTAGGCTGTGATACCCAAATGTATGCTGTCTTTTCTTTCCCTTTCCCAAATAGATGCTGATTTCTGTAAACAAAAAGGGTAAAAATGGACTTTAATTGTTGCACCTATCCAAGATGAACTTCAAATTTCATTTTTTTATTGGGTTTCCCTTTCACTGATGATGTTGCTCTGATAGGTAATGAAATACCTACAGAAAAACAAATCCTGCCAACAAAAGTGCATGTAGTCAAGGGTATGGTTTTCCCAGTTGCAATTTATGGCGGTGAAGGTTGGACCATAAGAAAGGCTGAGCACCAAAGAATTGAGTCCTTTGAACTATGGTGCTGGAGAAGACTCCTGCGAGTCCCTTGGGCTGCAAGGAGATCAAACCAGTCAGTCCTAGAGGAGATCAATCCTAACTGCTCTTTAGAAGGCCAGATCCTGAAGATGAAACTCAAATACTTTGGCCACCTAATGAGAAGGAAGGACTCACTGGAGAAGAGCCTAATGCTGGGAGAGGCTGAGAGCAAAAGAAGAGGGGGACGACAGATAATGAGGTGGCTGGATGGAGTCACCAAAGCAGTCAGTGTGAGTTTAAATGGACTCAGAATATGCTAAAGGACAGGAAGGCCTGGGGTTGCAATAGGTCAGAAACAACTTTGCAACTATCAACAACAATAACACAGGAAAACAACCAAACTCAGAGAGCACCAAGGACCCCATAACTGGATTTATTCTGGATTTATACCTTAAGTCCTGCTAACACTACACTTTTCCATATTACTGAACAATCTTCTTCATCTACTGTAATGTGATGAGGATTTCACAACAGCCTGTCCTACGTTGGGTTCTGAAGCAGGAAGTGTTAGAAAAGCTGATGATGACAGTTTTCCCTTTTTTTTAAAGAAAGAAAAGAAAGTGTAAGAATGTTTAACAGGATATTTTAAGTGTCTGAAGGAGTTGGCTGTATAAAATATCTCCACTGAAAATTGATGATGGGAAAGACATTTATTTATTTAATTTCTTGTGCTGAATCAGTAAATAAACCAAAGGAAAACTTTTTAAAATGTCACTGTGCTGCTAACCCTTTATATGCACACTCGCACAGGCATACTATACATATATACAAACCAGCAAAAACTACAAAAACTCATATTGATTGTCAGCATTCCAAATATCATCCAAAATTCAATCAGAGTCCAAGGCAAAGTAATCCTCAAAGTTCCAATTTATTAAGAGAGACATGTTGGTACATCTGTGGAAACCCGAATCTGAGCTTCATGGCTTTCCCCACCTAGTTGAAAGTTCATGATTTTGCCAGCACACCCACAAGTCCATCACATGGCCCAATCTTCCACTGCCATGCTGGCAATTCCACCCATCCAGTTCCGGTCAGGCTCAGAGGTGTAGAGAATAAAATATGACTTTGATTTTTAGAAAGAATTTTTTATTTTGACAGCAACACATTCTACTCTATTCCCCCTGCCAATTCCCCATTAATGAAATAGCATAGAAAAATGAGAGAGAGAGAGAGAGAGTTTGTGGCAGGCCAAAGATCCAGAAAGGAATATGACTGCAGGCTTGACATTGATAAGAAGAATCAAACCCTGCACCAGTTAACAGTGGTGTCCCTCAAGGCAGCATCTTAGAACCCACACTATTTCTGCTTTACTTAAATGACCTTTGCGATCATATTACAAACAGCGGTGTCCTCTTCGCTGATGACTTAAAACTATTTAACACCATCGACAATACTTCTGTCCTACAAAGCAACCTTCACCATATGTCAGAATGGTCAAACAATTGGCAACTACAAATCTCAACCCAAAAATTCTCTGTCTTAACACATTGGCAACAAAAACACCAAATATCCGCTGGACGGATACAACCTCATAGACGTTCCTCACTCAATCAAAGACCTAAGAGTACTCATCTCAAACGATCTAAGCCCCAGAGCTCACTGTAACAGCATTGTCAAAAAGGCATTAAGAGTTGTTAATTTAATTTTGCAAACTTTTTTCTTAGGTAACATTATACTGCAAACTAGAGCATACAAAACTTTTGCCAGACCAATTCTCGAATACAGCTTGTCTGCCTGGAATCCACACTGTATATTGGACATTAATACAATTGAGCAAGTTCAGAGGTATTTCACGAGAAGAGTATTCCACTCCTTTGCTCACAATAGAATACCTTATGCCATTAGGCATGAAATTTTGGGCTTGGACAAGCTAGAACTATGCCAATTAAAGTCTCAACTAAGAGTAGTACACAAAATTGTCTGCTACAGCATCCTACCTGTCAATGACTATTTCAGCTTCAACTGCAATAATACATGAGCAAAGAATAGATACAAACTCAAGATAAACTGCTCCAAACTTGATTGCAGAAAATATGACTTCAACAACAGAGTGGTCAATGCTTGGAATGCTCTATCTGACTCTGTTGTTACATCCTCAAACCCCCAAAACTTTAACCTTAAAATGTCTAGCGTGGACCTTACCCTTTTCCAAAGAGGTTTGTAGGGGGCTTGCATAAGCGCACCAGCGTGTCTACCATCCCTATCCTATTGTCCCCATTTATTCGTACCCATTTCCTGTGTTCATGCCCATATTTATACTTATACCTGTTATCTCGTACATGTTTGACAAGCTAAATAAATAAATTGTGAATGACCCAACACTGGAAGTCTTTAAGAAGATGCTGGATAGCCATTTGTCTGAAACGGTATAGGCTTTTTCTGCCTAGGCAGGGGGTTGGACTAGAAGACATCCAAGGTCCCTTCCAACTCTGCTATTGTATTGTATTGTATTGTATTGCATTGCATTGCATTGCATTGCATTGCATTGCATTGCATTGCATTGCATTGCATTGCATTTAAAAATAGGATATTTTCAGCCCAAGGTTGAAATGAGAGGTCCTTGATGCTCTCTGTGCTTGGTTGTTTTGTTTTAGACATTTCATCACCCAGCATAGATAACATCATCAGTGCTTCCATGGAAATGAAACGTCTACAGGAAAACAACTAAGCTCAGAGAGCAGCAAGGAGCCCTCAAAAATTCATATATTCATGAAACAGTGTTCCAGGTATATTGTATAATGCAAAAACTGTGTGTAAGCCCATTGACATATGGAAAATTTTGGGAATAAATTACAGTAGAACACAAATACATTTTAATATGAATTTAAAAGAAGTTAACAAGTTTGTCAAAACAGACTTCTCTGGGAGACAATTTCTACAACCAAGCGCTTACCATATACTCAAATCAGTTCTGAACACAGAAATAGTGCAAGAGCTGGGATCTTTAGTGTAAAAAAGGTTGAAACCTGATCTAAATCTTTGTTCTAATTACAGTTTTTAATCTTCCTAAGGGATGCATCCTTTTATTGTTTTCCCAGACACTTGAGGTTGAAGAGTTTTATTTTACTTCTAACTAGACCCTAAATAAGGGACATAGTGGCTCATTGGCTAAGACACTGAGCTTGGCGATCAGAAAGGTCAGCAGTTCGGCGGTTCGAATCCCTAGTGCTGCCCAATAGGATGAGCACCTGTTACTTATCGAAGCTTCTTCCAACCTAGCAGTTCGGAAGCATGTAAAAATGCAAGTGGAAAAATAGGGGCCATTTTGGTAGGAAGGTAACAACATTCTGTGCACCTTCAGTGTTTAGTCATGCTGGCCACTTGACCACGGAGATATCTGGCTCTTCGGCTTTGAAACGGAGATGAGCACCGCTCCCCTAGAGTCAAGAACGACTATCACATATGTGCAAGGGGAACCTTTACCTTTACCTTAGATCCTAAAAATCCTAAAATTGAGGACTAGATTGAGAATGTATTGTAAAATTAATTTATCATTGATTTGGAATTCTGGATTTTTTTTTTTGTAGTTTGTTAATAATTTAAGTGTACTTTTTCCAAGATAGGAAAAAAGTTTCAGTTTATTATGTAATAAATGTGAGAAGCTTACATTTCAAGTACCTTACATAATATTGCTAACATATTTATATAATTTTTATTAATTAATTAGAATGAAATTAACTGAAACTTAAATCTAGGTGAAACAAAAAATAACTTACCAATGAGAGATTCAACATAGAACTAAGAAGAAATTTCCCGACAATGAGAACAATTAATCAGTGGGATGGTTGCGTTCAGAAGTTGTGTGTTTTCCAACACTGGAAGTTGGAAGAGATTGAACAACCATTTGTCTGAAATAGAATATGATCTCCTTCTTGAGGTTGGATTAGAAGACTTCCAAGGCCCCTTCCAACTCTGTTATCCTGTGGGCTTCAAAAATTTCAGCAACAGGTTCCCTGCCTGGTTTCTGGGTGGGTAAAGCCATGGTGGGTATGTCCTAGTGGGCCTCCTGCCCAATGGCAGGGGGCCTGTTTTCACCTTCCCCAGGCTCTGGAGACTTTCCTTGACCCTCTGGAACAGTGGTGGGTTCTGGATCCCATTGCAACTGGTACAGTGCAACGGGGCCCCTTGTCCACCACATGAACGTGCACAGCATGCATGCACATGTCCTTACCTCTTGCAGCACCTCCATGAGCCTCTGCAATGCTCCAGCTGCTTGGCAGAGCATCGCACAGGTGCCATACACTCCATGTGCATTTGCGGAAGCGCCAAAGAGCTCAAATACAGGTAAGGAGCTCAGGCGGGCATGTGGGCCCTCCAGTGTACCGTACTGGAATGGTACCCAGTGGTTTGGGCAGGCACCGCCTGCAACCCACCACTGCTCTGGGAGGGCAAAAATTGCTTCCTCTAGGCTCCAGAGGCCCTCCAATGGCTGGAAATAGGCCAATTTCCAGCCTTCCAAAACTTCTAGGAGGCTTGTTTTTCCCCTCCCTGGGCCTCCGTGTGGGCCCTGCACGTACCTTGCATCCAAAATGGGCTGCATGGAGACTCCTGAAAGGGGAGGGGCAGGGTGGGAGGAGCACAGCAGGGTGGCCAGCCAAGGGTGGGAATTGGAGGTTCTCCAAACCAGCCATAACATTAGCTATCGTGACCCGACAAATGTGCGCCCGACAACAGCGCACCAACAAAACCGTGGAGGTAAAACCACAATGTCGACAGCGCGCCCACAAAGGCGCGCCAACAAAAGAGCACAGACAGAAGCGAAATTAGGGTTAAGGTAAGGGTTAGGGTTAGGGTTAGGGTAAGGGTTAGGGTTAGGGTTAGGGTTAGGGTTAGGGTTAGGGTTAGGGTTAGGGTTAGGGTTAGGGTTAGGGTTAGGGTTAGGGTTAGGGTTAGGTTCAGGGTTAGGTTCAGGGTTAGGTTTAGGGTTAGGTTTAGGGTTAGGTTTAGAGCATGCTTCTGTCGGCGCACTGTTGTCGGCGCGCTTCTGCTCTCATTCTTTGGTGCAATTTCAAACTCGCAGTTTTCTCCCCTGCGGTTTCATCGGCGCGCTTTTGTTGAGCACGCATTTGTCAGTGAACCATTAGCTATATGTTCTCCTGAACCCAGGCGAACCTGTAGTAGCCCACCGCTGCTGTTTCTCTGATATATATAGAGTAAAAGTAAAAATTTAATTACATATTTATAATAAATGAATTGAAAGAAACTGTTACTGAACATTCTATTTCTCATACACACTCATATCCACAAGTATACACACACACGCATATACACAGAGAGAAAGACTGCATTATCTTCCTTTAATTTGTTTTCAAGGACAGTTTGACATTCTCTCCAATATCAAAATAAGCAAGGAATTCATTTACAGATTGAAGTGAGCCTTACCTTATTCATCTGATATCTTCATTTTCAATTGTTTTTTGTAGCCTTAGGTGTATGTTTTTATCAATATTTCAAAACTCCCATGCAACCTAAGACTTTGTTGCTCATAATAATCATCTGACAGAAAAAACCTTAATCTCTGATTAAAGTTTATCAGAAAAATAAATGTAAAACAAGTGAGGGGTGCAGAACAGGCAACAATTTTTAAAAATAAAAGCTGACATTATATGGAAATGCTTCGTTTCATTTTTCATCCATTTCCATTTTCAGCCTTAGGTGCTAATTGCTCGTGTCTTTCTTATCCTGAACTCTAATAATTAGACTGAATGTAATTAAAAGTGAAATAAAAGGGAATGTAATTTTGTTTGAATGAAACAGAGATTCTAGTATCTCTTATTTACTCTGTTGAAAACGAATATAACTTTTTTTGTTTATGTTAATCCACTAGCACTGATTTCCATTCCAAAGCTGAGAAAGATCTATGACCTTAGAAGTTAATTCTTCATTTCCTGTTTATTCAGTTATCATACAGAAAAACACATTTGTGGGGAATGAAATATTTATTCTTGAGTATGTTTATATACACGTTATTAGCCAACGTGGAATACTAACAGTGTGCTCATCTATTGATATGCAACCCTATTCTTGGCTCTGATATAAATCAGGGCTCTGAATGGAAACAATTGACTGAGAGAAATTGCACATTGTTCATGACAATTATTTTTGCCTGGGGCACCATGGTAGTTTCATTGGGCATCTGCTGAAACAATTTCCTCCCACTCATTTATTTCTTTCCTGTCCAAATCTTCTGTCTCATCAAGACCACAATTTTAATTAAACCTGCAAATCAAAACTGGAGGTGACTTAAAGAAAGTTTTTCCTCTGTGCATGCTATCATCACTTGTATCAAGCCAAAATGGAGGGGAAGAGGGATATTTATCATTGGTTAAATAGCAAGTTGGAAGATGCTGTCTTATAATGTAATACTTCAGACTAATCTCCAAGTTCTTTTAATATGTCCGTATAGGTGTATGTTTTTATACTCTCTGTGTGTGTGATTTTTAAAAAAATTAAAAAGAGAGGATAAAGGCTAATATAAACTTAGTTTAGTTTTAATAGATTTGTATGCCGCCCAATCCCGAAGGACTCCGGGCGGCTTACATTAAAAAAAAAATACTAAAAAAGTTAAAATACAAACAGAGCAAATTAAAAAGGACACAACATACACTCGATGTTAATGGGGCTGAAGCTCAATCAGAGATCAGCAGCCCCAGGCCTGCCGGAACAGCCAGGTCTTAATGGACTTTCGGAAGGCCGAGAGAGTAGGGAGGGTCCGGATCTCAGGGAGTAGATCGTTCCATAGGGCCGGGGCAGCTTCAGAGAAGGCTCTCCCCCGAGGAGCCGCCAGACGACATTGTGTAGTCGATGGCACCCAGACAAGGCCAACCCTATGCGATCTTATTGGTCGCTGGGAGGTATATTGCAGGAGACGGTCACGGAGATATCCAGGTCCTAGGTCATACCAAACTAATATAAAGTAAGCAAAATGAGAAGAAAGGAAGGAAGGAAGGAAGGAAGGAAGGAAGGAAGGAAGGAAGGAAGGAAGGAAGGAAGGAAGGAAGGAAGGAAATGTAGGAAGTTAAAACTCACCCCTCTCCTAGAAAATGAAATATTTTAGGAAATATTGAAAATGCAGAATATTTCCCCTAAAAAGAGAATTAGAAACTCAGGAAGGCAGAAACTCCTCTCCCATTTTTGTCAATGGGTCATTAACGCCTGAGCCAGCCTATTCTATATAACCAAGTTCTACCCCATCACATTGCTCTTCATTGCACCACCCACCAAGTTTCAACCAAATTTAGCACCCAACCTACAAAGTTAGCTAAGATCCCCCACCCCTGGGAGTCTGACAACCAATCAGAATACATTTCTTATACAGGAACAGGAAACCCAGGGACTCTCAACATCTCTCCCCTTTTCTGCTCAGGAACTCAAGCCATGTGATTCTGCTCAGGAGATAAAGCCATGTGATCCTGTGCACCATTAAACCATTAAACCATCTTCAAAAGCAGCCTCCATGTTTCCAGTGTCTTTTTCCCCACTTGGAACTGAACCCAGAAGGACGTTTCTGCCAACAAAAGAAAGAAAGAAAAGCAAAAGCTAAAAATATAAAAATAAAAAAAGCAAAAGAAGAAAGTTACAAAGTACTGGCTTCTGATTTCACTAGACCACAAAGATTTTTCTTCCTGAAAACATTTGAGTGCATATTATAGACTGGAGACTGGACTACTGCAATGCGCTCTACATGGGGCAGCCCTTGAAGAGCATTCGGAGACTTCAACTTGTCCAGAATGCAGCCATGCGAATGATTGTGGGTGTACCTCGATACACCCACGTTACACCTATCCTCCGCGAGCTGCACTGGCTTCCAATCGGTCTCCGGACACGCTTCAAGGTGCTAGTTATTACTTATAAAGCCCTTCATGGTATTGGACCTGGGTACGTGAGAGACCGCCTGCTGCCAATTACCTCCCAAAGACCCATTAGATCGCACAGGGTCAGCCTCCTCCGGGTTCCGTCTACCAGCCAATGCCATCTGGCTACGACTCGGGGGAGATCCTTCTCTGTTGCAGCTCCGGCCCTTTGGAACGAACTCCCCGCGGAGATTCGGACTCTCACCTCTCTCCTGGCCTTCCGAAAAGCCATTAAAACCTGGCTGTGTCAGCAGGCCTGGGGTTGATGAGCTCCCTTCCCCTCTCGACAGGTGTGGTTGTTGGCTATCTTAAATGCTTGTCTTGTATTTGTGTGTTCCCTTTCCCACTTGAGTTGTTCGCCGCCCTGAGTCCCTTTTGGGAATAGGGCAGCATATAAATAAAACAAACCTCAACCTCAAACCTTTGGGCTGCTAGTCATGAAAACATCCTGTCATTTAACCTATCATGTACTTTTGTAGGAATCTTGTTTTTACCACAAAAGCAATGGGCACTCAGTACCTGTTTGCTAGGCTGCAATACATGAAAGAAACATATGGAGACGTGGAACTGTTGTTGAAGCCCATCCAGTTCACCATGTACAACTGGAATATCTGTGGAGATCGAAAAATAGTGACCCTGGTGCTTGGAATGTAGCTTGGATATACCAACTTGGCAAGTGGAACAACTTGCCTCCAGAGGTTGTGAATTCTCTAACACCAGAGGTTTTTAAGGAGATTGGACAACCATTGTCTGAAATGGTATAGGGTTTCCTGCCTGAGCAGGGGGTTGGACTAGAAGACCTCCAATGTCCCTTCCAGGTCTGTTATTCTAAGGTTGTGTCATTCTAAGTACTGTTAAGTGAATGGGATAGCCATGCAAGAAAGTTGCATTATGTTAAGAAGCATTAAAAAGCATAAAATTGTTTAAAATAATTGATTCCATGACGGAAAAAAGTGACACATGAAACACTTGTTGACCCGATAAAGATATTATTGCCTCCGCTTCACATGAAAAGCAGTGAATTGTTTGTTTTCAACAAAAATGAAAGTTTTTTGTTATTTGAGACAGATGTTTCCAAGAATAATTGATGTCAAGATTAAGGAAGGTATATTTGTTGGTGTATAGATCGGATACACCAGGGGTGTCAAGCTCATGTCTTCACGGCATTGTCACGGGACGTATCATGACTTTTTTCCTTTCGCTAAACTGGGCCTGGCCACTGCCTGATACATCTGGCCCATGGGCCGCAAGTTTGACACCCCTGAGATACACCATCATTGACAAACAGATCTGTTAGTGGATCCAGAGAAAAATCACCTGGAAAGCATTTAAGGACATCATTGAGAATTTCTGTGGCAACTAAATTCAAACTACATCCAAACTACATTCCAGCTGATTGGCAAACTTCATACAGAATGCAAGATCATGAAGTGTAACATGTCACTGAAGCCTCATTTTCTGCATTCACACCTTTCCCAAAAATCTAGGTGCAAGTTCAGTGATGAATGTGGTGAACATCAGGACACAATGGAACAATGCCATAATGGAAAAAATATTATCAGGACAACTGGAAGCCATCAATGCTGGCTATTGTTGGACACTGTAGTGGGATGCATTGGACAGAGAGTACAAATGAAAATCAGCAGCAAAACACTTTTAGTTCTGTTGAATTTGTGCGACGAATCATTATGCCATTAAATATATTACAATCCTTTAAAAAATCATATTTCTCAAGATTGCTATATGATACAGTCATTCTTGAATTATATTTTTGTTCAGTTTTGTTCTGTCATAATCATTAAAAGTTTTTTTTTTCAGGAATTAAAATCTGAGAAAAAAATGTTTGTCCACTGTCTTCTTTACAGATATTATAGGTGCAATTATAATTTGTCTCTTATTCTATGGTTACAACATAACTACCTCTGTTCTATTATCTATCCTATTGAATCAACAAAATAAAATGGAAGCACTGATACATCCAAATGTTGTAAATTTGGAAAAAAAATGTAATGTATAAAGATGTTTTAAATGAGAAAGGGAAACTTAAAACTAAACAGGAACTACAAAATGAAGCAGTGGACCTCGCATGGTGGCCACATTTGCAAATACAATCAAGATATGTGAAAGATGCTAAAATATATAGTTTTTATAAAGAACTAACAATACTTGATTGGATACTATTAGGAACAGATGAAAAATTAATAAAGAAAATATATAGCTATTTATTAAGCCTTAAAATGGAAGATGAACAAGTGAAAGAAACAATGATAGTATGAACCAAAAAATTAGATATACCATAGAATTAGACAAATGGCAAAACTCTGGGACAGAAATTATAAATTGACAATGGCAACTACGTATAAGGAAAGCATATCAAATGTTTTACAAGTGGCATTTGCCACCAGCAAGACTAGCAAAGATGTTTAAAAACATATATGCCAAATATTGGAAATATAACTACACACTAGGCTCATACTACCATACGCGGTGGGCATGCCCAAAGACAAAACAAATTTGGACGAAAATACATCCATGGCTAAAGAAAATGATAAAACAACATATAGACCTAAAACCAGAAATATTTTTGTTAGTTACACTGCCAGAAAAATATGATAAAGAGAATGTATATTTAATATTACATGCTTTGACAGCAGCGAGAGTTTTATTTGCACAACATTGGGAAAATGAGGAAACTCATGCAGAGGGAAATATAATTAGAAAAATATTACTGTGTGGAAATGGATAGGCTAACATTAAAGATAAAAGGACAAAGAAGACACAGAATACTTTTTAATTTGGTATTTGTTTTACCAATGGTTAGACAATAAAGGTAGAAATTAGAAATCGGAAGAATATCATTATATATAAGCAAAGAATGGTATTATTGTTGTCATATATTTGTAAATTGACTCAGACAATACATTGCTTATTAAGCACTTATATATGTTAAAGAAAAATGTATAAATAAAAAACACAGAAAATGAGTTCATTTTTTGTTTAGTTTTATGCCAAACATCCAGTCAGTAGTAAACTGCTATCTTTCTTCAAAGAAGTCAATTTAATCAATTTAGTGTAAGAGAAAGGAGGAGGGGGGAAACAAGTAAGAAACATCTTGGTGTAATTTCACATATTTTTCCTCTTAATCTGTTAATTTTACAAATGGATAGTTTTTAGAATAAATCTTACCTTACATTCTAATGCTGATGACAGAGTTATTGTAGTTTAGCAGTAAACTCAGGGGTGGGTTACTGCCAGTTCGCTCAGGGATGCGCTTCGGGTGCGCATGTGCTTCGGGTGCACCTCTGAGTAAATTTCTGAAATGCTACTAGATGGCAGCAAAGAATTAAACATTTTCTGTATGTCTTTATTGCCATCTATTGCTTATTTATGTTGCCCAGATATGGTGATCCTGTTTTTTATGGAAGAATGTTACACATGAGGTAAGACTTCTTAACTCCATGCTACATCTGCATTATTTACAGGTAAACATTTCAATTAAGGATCTCCCACTTCCAAAATAATCTGTATTCCCTATTCCAGAAATACAACATTAATTTGAAAAGGCCTTCAGTCAGTGCTCAATAATAATGATGTCAATCCATATTTGCATCCCACCTTTCCTCCAGTGAGCACGTTCTAAAATGAGCAAAACAGAAGTGAAGTAGATTGAAGTAGAGCAAGTGAAGAAGATTAAATGCAGAGAATAAGACCAGTCTCTTGTCATTCACTTATGCATAATGATGATTTGAACTCTAATGTCTTGGGCCTCAGCCCAGCATCTTGACTATTACACTGTACCGGCTCATTCCATGAAAAACAAAATGAAGCAGAAATAAAATAGCATCAGTTAATGGCAGGCAGCCCTTCTTATATGCTAAACATTGGCTCTTGAGAAAAAGGATGGATATTCTAAGTACTTTAAATGTACTGATTATTCTTCACCCTCCTTCAAAGGTTAATGATTTCACCAGCTTTAATGGTAAAACATCACTTGATAGAACAGGGACCAGGCTGCCGGGTGGAGGGGGGAGAGACAGGGAGAGGGGTAGAAATTTGATTATTAGTCTAATCAAGGTAAAATCCAGTTTCACAGGGTGAGCTTGATTACTGAGGTGATGAAAGAACGACATTGGTGTCCAAGTAGCAATTGTCTCTGTGCTAGGATTAATTATGTGTTATGATATAGCTGAGGCCTCTCCCCTCCCCCTTATGTTAGGGTTGAACTGCTACTGTGGGGGAGATTGGAATTCCTCTCTCCTCATAGTTCAAGGTCTCTGGTTGGGTGGGATTTTTTGGAAACATAATCAGAAAGAAACAACTGCTTCACTCCTTTGGTGTATGTGAAAGAAGTGGACTGCTGTTTGAATTGGATTTAATGACATGATATAACCCCATCTACTCGGTGGCTCAGTGGCTAAGGCACTGAGCCTGTTAGCCAGAAAGATTGGCAGTTCAGCGATTCAAATCCCTAGCGCCGTGTAACGAAGTGACCTCCCATTACTTGTCCCAGCTTCTGCCAACCTAGCCGTTTGAAAGCATGTAAAAATGCAAGTAGAAAAATAGGAACCACCTTTGGTGGGAAGGTAACAGCATCCCATGCGCCTTCGGAGTTTAGTCATGCTGCCCACATGACCACAGAGACGTCTTTGGGCAGCACTGGCTCTTCAGCTTTGTAATGTGGCCCTACAAGATTGTAAAAAAATATTAACAAATAAAATTTGTTATTTATATATGTATATTCATTATGTTATATATTTTATATGCAGCAATTCCTCTTCACTCAATGAGGCCCAGGGAGGCCAAAATGTTAGATACTTGTGGTGTGATTCCTGATTGGCTGAGAAGACTGCTTTACTAACCTAAATGTAACATGTTATGTACTTTGATTTGCATTGAATTACCAGCCAAAAACTTTATTCATGGAATCTGTTGAAATAATGATTAAAGGCAAATAATTGGAACTGAACCTTCAATGGTTCGGTGAACCAAACTATTAATTTAAAGTTGATCTGTAGAAAGGTAAGATAGATGAAGCTCCTGGATATTGCACCAGAGCACATATAAGACACAAACACGCAAACATAAATGAGAACTAAAACTATAGGAATCTAGAAATGAGATTTCATATGTGTACCTCCCCCCCCCTTCATTTCATTGCTCTCAATAATTCTCAGATTATCTCTAAACCTCTCCAGGAAAAGCTAAATAAAAGGAAGGATCTTCCTTCCTTCCTTCCTTCCTTCCTTCCTTCTTTCTTTCCTCTTTCTACTTCTCAGGAAGGTAAAATATTATGTTTATTTAAAATAATAAATAATCCTCAGCTTGAAGTATTCCCAAATTCCCAACAAACCATTCTTCTGAATAATTTGTTAAAACCTGGTGTTATGATTGTGTTAGAAGGGAGTAAAGGGAATTGTAGTTTACCGTATGGAGGTCTACTCTTGAAGATCTAATTCTGTAAAACAGCAAATAACAAGAATCAGTCTAGAGAATATCAGGAAGCTAATTCAACCATCATTTCCCCCACTTTTATTAAGTTTACTTGGAATAGGGAGTAGTATCTCTCTCTGTGAGGAGCAAATGCTGACAAGGCCTGAGGCCAAACTTCATTACGAAGTTCAGATCATAATGAAGCAAAATGTTCTGAACTCGTGACATTTAAATTCCCCGCTGTTCTGAGTCAAACTTGTAACTAAATGAAACAAGATGGAAAGGTTGATAACAGCCTGTTGCGTCTCACTGTCTCTCTCCCACAAACTTCAGTCCAGATTCCACATAGTGATCTGGAAGAATTCAGCCATAGGTCCACAACTTGAACCTGAGGCCACACATGGCCCACCAAGGACGCAAATGTTCCACTAATCACTGGCAAAAGTTACCATACATGACACCTCCATGTCTCACCTTGTCACCTTTCCTGTGCCCACCTGTGTGCAGCTCTGCAGCTCTGCAGCTCTAGGGTTTTACATTCGGTATCCATAAGATAAGAAGAAACCTCTGCAACTGATGAACTCAGTAGGCAAATGCTAGATACGCAGATTCCGTCGTAAAATCTCCTTGAACAAGGCTACTGGCAAGGAAATGGGTTTTGGTGCATCCACACAGCGTTTCAGACCAGGGGTGGGTTCCGGCAGTCACTACTGCTAGTTCGCTTATAGGCGTTCCATGCACGCATTGTGCATGCTTTGTGTGTGCTTTGCGCATGCGTAGAGCAATAAAAATTGTTCTGCGCAAGTGCAGAAGCAAAAAACAAGATGGTGGCACCTACAGCGCTACTGGGAGAACCAGTTCGGGGGTGTGGCAGGCCTGGGTCGCTGCCGGTTCCAGTGACCCAAGCCATCAAACTATTACCGGTTCGGCCGAACTGGTCCGAACCGGTAGGAACCCGCCACTGATTCAGACACATATTTTCAGGGTTTAATTGGAACAGAACAGACTGGACATTCTGCTTCTACACTCTGTGCAGCACTAAAAATACACTGAAATAAAATTTAAAAATAAATTTACATCCTAAAATACACTGAAAACAATGCTATTCCAGTATTCCTGTAATCACTTTGCTGAAGCAAGATTTTCTTTTATCTCCGAGGCAGTATGGGAGGTTTTGCAAATGCATTTCTTTATTTTACTGCCATGAAGCCCCAGAAAAAAGAGTTTAGATGCAATAGTTACTGTATCTGCCTTATCCCATTGGTGTGCATTTTGCAGTATATTACAAGCATAAGAGCTACTGTCCATTTGGGGGTATTTTGCTGTAGCCTCATTGTCTTATCTGTTCCTGATAGTGAATGTCACAAAGCAATTGCCAGCAGGCTCCTAGTTGATCATATAATGGAATTTATCACGTTTTCCCTTTCACAATGTTTCAATTTCCCACCTTCCTCTCCCCTTAATGATTTTTTAAAAAGTGTAACCAGCAGCTGGATATAATGCCCATCATCATCTTCTCCCCTCCCTTTTTTTTTGCTGCCAAAATGGCTTTGATTCCATAGCAGTGGAATATTTGAAATGTCTGTGGGTTTGTGTGTGTATGTGGCTACATTTAATTCTTACATTCCCCATTTTTTACAGGAAACAATGGTTGTTTCCACTATTCAGATGGGCTGTATTCCTCAGTTTGGAACAGTTATTTAACGTAGAAAATACAGGTAATTCTCAACAACCAATCATTCAGTGGTAAGTTTAAAAAAAAATTGCTACCAGTTCGGTAGGCATGGCTAGATGGAGGAGCATGTGACTGAGTGGGTGTGGTCAACTTGATGTCACTCACACCCACTCAGTCACATGACACCCACCACCACCAAACCACTCCCGCAGGAAAAAGTAGGATTTTTTTTGGGGGGGGGGGAGATTTCTCCCTATCTACTCCTGCTCTCCATTTGCCAGTCACCCTCATTTCCCCTACTTTCCCCATGGCCCTAGCACTACTTCCTCCCCCCACAATGGCTCTTTGGTTGATTACCTTCCAGGACAAGAGTCTGGAAGGCAAGCTGACCTGAGTTTTTGGCAGCAAAGAAGCCTCCCAGCCGCTGCCTCTTTGCAAAGTGGCTCTCAAAGAGGCAGCAGCTGGGTGCATGCCACTGAAAAGTCCTCTGGTCAGCGAAAAAGCTGCTGCTGCCACCGCCACCATGTTATTCACGCATGTGCATCCCATTGCCTTGCAAGTCCAAGCCAGTATGAAAAGCGTGAGGGCAAGTAAGCAATGACTGGGTGGATGGAATAAGCAACCAAGACATGGGGACCAGTTTGTGGGTGTGGCCAGCTGGTCATCGCTACCAGTTTGCCAAACTGGGCAAAATTTCTGCCACCGGTTCGGGAGAACTGATGCAAACTGGCTGAATACCACCTCTGGTTCAAAGTTGTGATGGACTTATCTGGGGAGTGTTTGAAACTCAGATTTAACGTCACAATGGTTGCTCCCCCCAGCAGTCATCTGACCATACTTCAGATGCTTGGCCACGGGTTGCATATAGTATCCTGCAGTCATGAGACTCCAATTTTACAATGGAGTTGTTGCTGAAAACTGACTTTTATTTTTGCTTTTGGACAAACCCAAGTCTACAGTACATCATGTATTGTCTTAACAACCTCAGCATTCACTTCATGGTCATGGAGGGTGCTTAACAACTGTTACAAAAATGGGCAGGCTCCATTGGCCATAACTACCTGCACAAATGTAAAAACAGTGCAATATCGAGACAAGCCAATGATTAATAGAATGACCCTTAATATAGAGCAACACAAAAGGTCTAAATATTATTTTGGGGGGATCCAAAGATTTTTAAATCTAAATAAGTATTTTTCTTACACCAATGCAGTTTTCCTCTGAGCTCAAGAAGTTTTTTGGATGAGAAGCAAAATATCTTCAAAGAAAAACCAAAAAGCCCAGTTGCCTCTTGAAAAAGCACCTTTGGACTTGATATTATTAAGTATAAGTATAATCTTTATTGTCATTGTATTTAAATACAACAAAATTGTTGTAACAGGTGCAAAATTATAGCAGATGCAAAATTATAGCAGAAACGAAAAAAGAAAGAAAAAGAAAAAAACCTAGTGTGTACAATGAGTGATTGTAGTTGAATTTAAAAGACTGACAGCCCAAGGATAGAAATTAACTTTAAACCTGTAGAAGTGCAAAGAGACACTGACCAGGGTGTGAATCACCTCTGAGTATCTTCCTTACTCTGCTAAAGCAGTGAGATCTGGTGATGTCATCCAGTGGTGTCAGAGGGCAATGGTTTCTTGTGCCGAATTGATGACTCTCTGTAGTGCCTTCCTGTCCGTAGCTGTTAAACCAGCATACCATACTGTAATGCAATATGTGAAGACACTTTCTATGGTGGACCGATAGAAAGAGGTCATCAGCTGTTGTTCCACCTGATTTTTTTCGCAGGACTCTAAGGAAATGAAGTCTCTGTTGGGCCTTTCCAATCACCAGAGACGTGTTGTTTTTCCAGGTGAGATCTTGACTAATAAGCCCTCCCAAGAATTTAAAAGAGGAAACCCTCTCCATACAATGAGGCAGGCTTCTCTCTGTGCTTCTGGAAATCTAGCACCATCTCCTTTGTGTTACTAGTATTTAGTTGTAAGTTGTTTCTTGAGCACCATGCAGATACCCTCTGGACTTCTTCCCTGTATGCTGATTCTATCTTTAGAAGGCCAGATCCTGAAGATGAAACTCGAATACTTTGGCCACCTAATGAGAAGGAAGGATTCACTGAAGAAGGGCCTAATGCAGTGCTGTGCAAGGAAAATCTTGGCACAGAGTCTCTGAGATTCATGGACAGATCTTCACACTCCTGAAACAAAGAAATGAACAAACGAATAAATCGTTTCCTGCAAAAGCCCACTTCCCTTTCGCTCCTCTTTTATTTCCTATGGGAGGGGCCCTTCACCGTCCACCTGTGGCTTTACTCCCAAGTCAACCCTGATTTTTGAGCTGTTCTTTTCTTCTGGCAGCTGTGCTCATGCGCACATTGGAAACAGGCTCCAGCTGTTCCTCTGCCTTACTGCTGTCTAGCTCCAAAGGCAGCTGAGAACTCCATCTCTGCCTTCAATGCAGAGCTTTTGTCCAAGCCTGGGCCATGTTCCTCCCCAGCCTCCTCACTGTCCGACTCTGCTTCCAGCTCCTCTGGCCACTGGCAGGCTACCACAGTAGTTCCAAGAAGATTCCACAACCATTTGCACTCTGATTCAGGTGAATTTGATAAATTCCAAACAACTTCAAAATCTCTCAGAGTGTGCTAACAACCAGATGATTGCAAGGAAACATAATGCTTCTCTTACCACAATGTTTTCACAATGTATCCTTCCATCCCACTCACCCCCATCATCTAGGCTCAACTGTCAGTTCCTATCATTCTATCCACCCCAGTGCAACTGATGAAGTTCTGTGGTTGGGAAGCAAAACGTTTTCTGCCTCAAGGGGGAAAAATCAGTCCAGCTGCATTTTAAAAAGAACTTTTGAGACAAGCATCCTCCTGTATTACTGATTACACTTTAGCATGATAATCTTTATGCATCCAACCTTAAAGGAGAGAAAATAATTATCTGATACTTCCCTGTTTATCTATTACATCATATGGCATTTATTGACTCCATATTAATGTGATTGCTGGAACATACTAATCTGAGTTAGACGTATTCCTTGCCAAAAATGTGCACACATATCGTGCCAAAATAGGACAAGGCTTGACCAAAATTAGCATGTGCCATTTTAAGTAGAGGCAGAGGGACATTTAGAAATAACTATTCTAATTTCACTGTTAATATGGTACAATTCACCATACCACACCAGTATTTTAGCACTGAAAATACTTAAAAAGAATGCCTTTGGGATGTGCAGAGTAAAATAATGGAGCAAATATGTAACATTGGGATCCAAAACAATTCTGAAGGATAAAAAGAAAATGGCTAGTCAAACATACTCTAGTGGGATTTAAAACAGACTGTAAGGACATCTGAAAAAACTCAGGCTATGATTTTTGTTTAACAAATAAAGTTTGACATAACCAGGCAAAAATCCAAATTAGTAGAGACTTTTTAAAGTCTATCAATTTATGCCTAATATAAATTGCACTCAAGCAAAGTCTATTCAGTGGAATTATTATCCTGTTCGTATATATCTTGATATTTAACTCAATAGTTCTACGTTTGACTCGTCTTACTGAAAACTTTCTCCTTTAGGAACTGAAAGAATGTATTTGTTTTATTTCAGTAAAATAAACCAATAGATGCATATCCCGCCATTCTTCCTCCTTCAGGCTTTGCCAGTGATTGACCCAAAGTCACTCTGTGAATTTCCATGTGGATGGTGAACCTGAACTTAGTTCTCATTCAAGCTTAACCTTTGCATTAAACTGAGACTATACAAGGCAGGAGTGTTATTCAACAAAGTAGAAGCAGAAGGAACTTGAAGAAAAATTATGACCAGGTCATGAGGGATTTCTGGACTTTGAAGAAACTAGATATGTGAGTAGTCAAACACATATCTTGGATTTTAAGAAAAACAAATCTAAAAAGGAGAATAGTGATCAGTCCAAAGCAGTGGAAGCTAAGAAGCTGAAGAAGCTTCTTGGATGAGAAGCGAAACGTCTTCAAATAAAAACCAGAAAATCCAGCTGCCTCTTGAAAAAGCACCTTTGGGACAACCATCACCTGGATGAATGAGAATCTCCATAGACAGGAAGCTAAGAAAGAAAAATCATGAAGATTCAATTCCTAGATTGATTCTGCCATGCTTTTTCACTAAGGAAAATGTAAAATTCCACTACCTATGCAATTTTTACTCATATATCACTACAACACAGCTACGTATTTTATATGCGAGAGTAAACACTTCGTTTTCTTTTATTCACATATTGTGATTTTTTTTGAAGATGAGAATGATTCCATTGTTATTGTTAGTTGCAAAATTGTGTCCAACCTATCATGGCCCCATGGACAATGTTCCTCCAGGCCTTCCTCTCCTCTACCATCCTCCGAAGTCCATTTAAGCTCATGCCGACTGCTTTGGTGACTCCATCCAGCCACCTCATTCTCTGTCATCCCATTCTTCTTTTGTCCTCAATCTTTCCCAGCATTAGGCTCTGCTCCAGTGAGTTCTTCTCATTAGGTGTCCAAAATATTTGAGTTTCATCTTCAGGATCTTGCCTTCTAAAGAGCAGTCAGGGTTGATCTCCTCTAGGACTGACCGGTTTGATTGCCTTGCAGTCCAAGGGATTTGCAGGAGTCTTCTCCAGCACCATAGTTCAAAGGCCTCAATTCTTTGTCGCTCAGTCTTTCTTATGGTCCAACTTTCACAGCCATACATTGCAACTGGGAAAACCATAGCCTTGACTATACAGACTTCTGTTGGCAGGCTGATGTCTTTGCTTTTTAGTATGCTGTCTAGATTTGTCATAGCTTTCCTCCCATTGAGAAAGAAAAAAACACATTCAGAATGTATACAGATATTCCTCAATTTACAATTATTCGTTTAGGAACTCTTACAACAGCACTGAAAAAAAGTTAGTGGCCCTTAAAACTGGGCCTCACACTTACAATCAATGCAGCATCTCCATAGTCATGTGATCAAAATCCCAGCACTTAGCAACTACCAGTAGCAACTTGGTTGCAGTGTCCCCGGATCATGTGATCAACATTTGTGACCTTCCCAGCTCTCTTCCAATAGAAGAAGCTGGATTCCTTTAATGACTGCATGATTCACTTAACAAACATGGCAAAAAAAGTTTATAAATTGGATATGATTCATTTAACAACTGCCTTGCTATCTAATTGTGTTCATAAATTGAAGACTACCTGTAGAACAAAAACAGAAATAATTCTACATTTGTTTTTGTTTTGTTTTTAACTATCACCTTTCTTTATTTAATCACTTATAAGAACTGCATTAGGATTCATCTTTTTAAATGACTGCAGATTAGAAAAAAACACACAGTAACTCTGTCAAAACAACAGATCTTGTTTTGTTCCATAAGACAATTGTGGACAGAAGGAGGTAGAAGTAGAACTGATATTTATGACTGATAGAAATATATCAGGGAATATCTATTTACTTTTAATCTCTGGGACCAAATAAAATTCACTCTAGAATATTGAAGAAGTCTATTTATGGTATATTTCAGCCATCACTGAAAAATCCTAGAGAAGTAATGAAGTGGAAAAGATAAAAGTTTGTCTCTATTTTTTTTAATAAAAAAATGAGAAAAGGAGGAGCTAGTGAATTATATGCCAGTTATTCTGACAGTGATATATGAGAATATAATAAAGTTATTGATTTAGAATCACTTTGAAAACAAGGTCATTATTACTACATGGATTTGGCAAGAATAAACATTTCCAGGGTAAACTCATCCATTTGTTTCCATTAGATATGTTTTTAAAAGATGGAAAAATCTACAATTGTCCCTGATGGGTAGGATCGCAGTCATAAAAATGAATGTACTATCAAAATTTATTTTCCTATTTCAAAATATTCCCATTAAATTAGAAAAAGGTTTTTTTTAAGGATTTGAATCAATTGGTTTCAAATTTTATTTGGCAGGGAAGAAAACCAAAAACTAAAACTCAAAGCCATGCAAGATACTAAGGAAAAAGGAGGATTTTGCGTACCGGATTGAGAACTTTATTATATTGCAGCCATCCTAACATGGTTAAAAGAATTGATAATGTTGAGAAATAAAAGATTACTCAAATTGGAAGGTCATGACCTCCAAGCAGGATGGCATGCCTTTCTGTGGTATGAAAAAGAATCTGCATATAAATATTTCAATAGACACTATATCAGACAGTCCCTGTTATTAATATGGAACAAAATTAAATACGACCACTATATCGAAACACCCATTTGGCTATCTACGATTGAAGCATATCTCCACCCAAATTTAATTAATATGGAAAATATTGTTACATATAAAGAGTTATTGAACAGACAGGGGGAGATTAAAACTAGATTAGAATTGGCATCACAAGGGGTACAAGTAGAATGGTGGTCTTATTTATAGATACAAACAAGGTTTGCACAGGACAGAAAGAAGGAAGGTATTGCTAAAGATTACACAGTGTTAGATAAACTTTTGATAGAGACAGAAAACAAGTTGATCAAAGTGCTGTATAGATTTTTATTGGAATATAAACTCGAGGAAGAACATGTCAAAGAAACTATGGTCACCTGGGCGAAAAAGTTTGGTTATAATGTGGAATTGGCTAAGTGGGAAAAACTTTGGATTCTTAGTCGGATTTCATCAAGTGCTCCTTCAAAATTGCTTGTAAGAGTGAAGTGGGAAAAACTTTGGATACTTAATTGGAAACTAACATTGGCTACGGCGTATAAAGAAAACATTTATAAGATGTTCTACAGAGGGCATCTCCCCCCAGCACGGCTCTCCAAAATGTTTAAAAATCTGACCCCAAATTGTTGGAAGTGTAAAAAAACACCAGGCACTTTTTATCATATGTGGTGGACATGCAATGAGGCCAAAAGATATTGGAAAATGATTCAATCATGCTTGGAACAAATGGTGGGAGACCAAATTTTGTTTAAACCAGAAATTTTTCTCCCAGGCATAATACTGGAGGGGTTTAAGAAAAATGTACTCTATCTAATTATGCATGTACTAACTGTAGCGCACATAGCTTTTGCGCAGTATTGGAAAAAAGAAAATACACCATCAGAGCTAGATATAATCCAAAAAGTGCTGGCCTGTGCGGAAGCAGATAGGCTCGCTCTTGAACTTAAAAATAAAGGGGAATCAGAATATTTTGAAGTCTGAAACAGATTTTACGATTGGTATAAGACAAGGTGACAAGATGTGAACAAACTGTATATAGTGTGATTGGACAGAAGGGTAGATAATGCACTAAGTAGGCTAATAGTTAATGGTTGAGACTAATTGTGTTTACTGTGAATGTATAGTCACTTCAACTCTGGCTGCACTGGCTGCCTATTGGTCTTCGGATACACTTCAAGGCACTAGTCGTCACTTATAAAGCCCTTCATGGTATTGGACATGGGTACTTGAGAGACCGCCTGCTGCCAATTACCTCCAATAGACCGATTAGATCCCACAGATTAGGCCTCCTCCGAATTCCATCCGCCAGCCAATGCCGGCTGGTGACTACCCGGAGGAGAGCCTTCTCTGTGGCTGCTGCGACCCTCTGGAACGAGCTCCCCATGGAGATTCGAACCCTCACCACCCTCCAGGCCTTCCGCAAAGCCCTTAAAACCTGGCTGTTCTGACAGGCCTGGGGCTAAAAAGCTTTTGCCCCCCCCCCTCGAATGGCATGGTTTTAAATTGTGTATTGTTTTGTTCGTCTTTTTTATCCCTTATCTGTATCTACTTCCCTGACTTGGATTGTGAGCCGCCCTGAGTCCCCTCCAGGGAAAAGGGCGGCATATAAATGCAATAAATTCAAATTCAATTCAATTCAACTCTGCGGTACTGCATTGTTTTAAATGTAAAAATAATAAAAATATATTTTAAAAAAAGATATGATTCTTAAAGGTTCGCACAAATGCTGATATCTTCATTTCAGCAGCTCATCTATTAAGTGCACATTTTGTAAGCCGGTCCACTATGTATTAGATGACTTGGAAATATGTCTAGCTTAAAAATCATACTCAAAGATGCTCACTGAAAATCCCTCATCAAACTGGAGTGTTATCAATTTTAAAAAAGTAAAGAAACAGGAACAGAAGCAGAAAAGAGAAACAACCTGGTGCCAGAGAAGAGAAGAGAAGAGAAGAGAAGAGAAGAGAAGAGAAGAGAAGAGAAGAGAAGAGAAGAGAAGAGAAGGGAGGAGAAGAATGACAGCTGTCCTTCTGTTCTCCTCCTCACATACTATTCCCTCCCCTTTTCCCCCTCAACCAATTGACCTAGGGAAATTGTGGATCTTCTCAAACACATATGAAAGATCATTCTCTTATTTCAAATAAAGGGAGAAAAATAAGACCTTGGTGCCTTTGATACACAGAGTGAAGCACACACAAAAACAGACACACACACACAAACATTTAGATGCTGAGCTTGTCGATCAGAAAGACTGGCAGTTCGGCGGTTCAAATCCATAGTGCCGCGTAACAGAGTGAACTCCCATTACTTGTCCCAGCTTCTGCCAACCTAGCAGTTCGAAAGCATGTAAAAAGGCAAGCAGAAAAATAGGGACTACTTTGGTGGGAAGGTAACAGCATTCCATGTGCTTTCGGCTTTTAGTCATGGCGGTTACATAACCAAGGAGACATCTTCGGACAGTGCTGGCTCTTTGGCTTTGAAACGGAGATGAGCACCGCCCCCTAGAATCAGAAACAACTTACACATATGTGCGAGAAGAACCTTTACCTTTATATATACCAAAACATTTCCCTACACATGGATATTGTATTTATGTTGTGTTTTAATTTCTGCTGGTCACCCAGAGTCACATTAGTGAGCTGGGTGGCCATATAAATAACATCTTGAGCCTTGGCAGTTTTTCTATGGTGGGGAGAAAAGATTGGTCTGGAAGCATCTGTGCCCTGACTGGCAAAGCAGAGACTGATATCTTACACAAAGGAGTGTTTGGTTACTTATTTTAGTGCTTTATCGCTTTTTGATGTGGTCGGATAACTCATCAATAAAAAATTATGGCTGTGGCTATTAATGGTGTTCTAACAAAAAGGATAACATTTATTTAAGTATTTTACAGAGGGTGATGGTTGAAAGACCTTAAAAGTGCCCTAGAGAATATTGATGAGTATTACTCTTATTGCAATGGATTGGAGAAATTTTCAGGGTGAGGGGGAATGCAAAAAAACTATATCTGTACACAACACAGCTTGTAATAAGGATGCATCAGTTAAATGCCTATGCAGATTCTCAGTTATCCAGGTCATAGTTGTCCTAAAAGTGTTTTTCCCCAAAGGCAACTGGACTTTCAGTCAGAACTGAAGAAGCTTCTTTGATAAGAAGTGAAACATCTTCAAGGAAAAACCAAAGAAAATCCAGTTGCCTTTTGGGTGAAAAAAGCACTTTTGAACAAGGATCTATCAAGTTTGCCAACAAAGAAAAACAACAACAGGTAATTGAATGTCAGACGTGCCTCTATCAATTACCAAGAAAGAAAACTCCCAACTCCATTGTTCATGGAAATAAAGTACTTTTACTGGTTATGAAAAGGTAGCAGCGAAAGTAAAGCAAGATCTGAGCCAGAAAGGCGCGAACAAGTACATATCAAATGATAACTCAGCCCCCTCCCTTCAACGACCCCACCCCAGTATCCAATCTGCAACTCCATTAGGAGTCATGTGGGTTGCATCTCCAAAAGGCATCATCATGTTGGTATGCAGGACGGTTGGCCTTGACCAGATCCAAACACCGGCCACCAGCATGCGCAGATGATGGTGAGAAGGAAACTCCCTTTTCCATATCACCTCCTGTATCATTTATTCCTATCCCAAATACCATGCCCCCACTCTCCCCATTTCTATGGCAGTCAATAGCAAGTAAGTGAAGCAGAGGCTGACATCGGGGAAGCAAAATTGAATACAGATAGTTCTGAACTTAAGACCACAATTGAGCCCAAAATTGTTGTTAAGGGAGTTGGTATGGTTGTTAAGCAAATCACTACAGTTGTGAATCATGTGGTAGTTAATTGAATGTGGCTTTCCCCAGCAGTAAAATCCTCTGAAGTTGGTGACCCAGGCCTGCCACGCTCCTGAACCAGTTCTCCGGGTGGCGCCATAGATGCCCCCATAGTGTTTTTCAGTTCTGTGAATGTGCAGAACAATTTTAATTGCATTGCACATACGCGCGTGATGCACACATAAGCAAACCAGCAGTAGTGCCTACTGGAACCCACCCCTGGCACATGCGCATCTGAGGCACGCCCACACAGCGCTAAAAAAGGAACATTTTGAAGACTTCCGAGTCTGCAAAGGTAAGTAGAACAGTGAGACATGTCTGCTTTAAAGACTCATTTCGTAAACTTCATCAGATTCTCTCCTAGCTTCTGCAATTGTTGAAAGTCTTGCTCCAACCCTCTCAAGAACTTCTTGAATTGGTGGTGCCCTAAAAACTAACAAAGATGTCAATGTTGTACACCACCAAAGTTGCCTTATGGTGAGATGAGCAGCAAACAAGTTTAATACGAGGCAGACAGACAGACAGAAAGACAGACAGACAGACAGACATCTACACAAGACACATATATTAGGTCTTGCTCACCCACTCTAGGGCTAAATAAGCAATGCGCTAATGCATTAGTGCTTCTAAAATTAACCTTACAACAGCCTGGCTTGCATTTACAACGTGCTACCATGGCAATGAGCATGATATAGAGGTTGTCACAGTAAGTACAGATTTTTCTATTAATCAGGAAGGTGAATAGACTTGTAACAGCAAAGCAACTGTTCAGTAAATGAATTGCAAATGAGAAGTGTCTCCATTTGACCTTGATAAATAGAGCTATTTTTTTTCATAAAAGAACCAGAAATCAGCTCCCAAAACATCAAACAATGTTTTTTTTTTAAAAAAAAGAAAAAATACCATGAAAGTCTGTTTAGACATATTGAAATGCAGAGTTCTTCATCTTTTCTTTAGTTTAGATGACAGAAAAGTAAATCAAAGGTAATTATGCAGACGTGCCCATTCTGACTATCACATCTTTGCTAAAGTCAGATGTCAGCTTTTGATCAGAATGTTTGAAATGTTTACATTAATGTAAATGTCACTTTGGTCTAGTGATTAAGGCACCAGGCTAGAAAGTGAGAGACTGTGAGTTCAAGTCTCATTTTAGCCATGAAAACCAGACTGGCTTGGGCCAGTCACCAGAGGTGGTATTCAGCCAGTTCTTACCGCTTCTGGTGAACTGGTAGCGGAAATTTTGAGTAGCTCAGAGAACCGGCAAATACCACCTCTGGTTGGCTCTGCCCCCATCTACTCTCTGCCTCCCAAGTCCCAGTTGATCGGCATCCCAGCTGATCGGCTAGGCCTTCTTCTGTTCCCTGCACAGGACAAAGGAGCTGCAAAGCAGGTTAGTGGAGTGGGGAAGGAATGGGAATTTTACAGCATCCTTGCCCTAGAGTGGGGTGGAAATAGAGATTTTACAGTATCCTTCCCCAGGAGTGGGGAGAGAATGGGGATTTTGCAGTATCTTTCCCCTGCCACACCCACCAAGAAGCACTACGCCCACAGAACCAGTAGTAAACATTTTTGAATTCCACCACTGCCAGTCACTCTCTCACAGCCCAAATCACCTCAAAGGATTGTTGTTGTGAGGAAAAAAAGGAGGAAAAAGATAATGTTTATTTCCTTCCTTCCCTATTAAAAAATAATAATAAAGGTGGGCATAATAAATAAACAAATAAAATATAAGTCTATATTATTGTATTTTATTATCAGAGGGTTTGACAGAAAGTTTTAGAATTTTACTTTCTGTATTTTCCTAAAAAATTGCACCAGAGCAGCTACAGAGTGAATATACAGAATGCCATTTCAATATATGTGATCATGTGTGAGTCAACATACAGGTCCATGGCATGATTGTGGAAATGGTGATTGATAATACGTCCCCTTTGAATCTGAGTCTTGTAATACAGAATGAATTCTTGACCTTTGCCTTAAAACAGGAGTGGGCAATTTATAGCCGTGTTTGTAATGCCCAGATTCCCAGGAGCCATGCTATCAAAATTTGGTTGCAAAATAATGATCTTCCAAGCGGTATAATTTTTATTGTCCACTCCCATGGATTAAACCCTAAAATAGATGCACTAACTGTATTTGTCTTTTAAAAGATCCTTTCCTGGATCTTTTAAAATATGTAATTAAATGTACCTCTAGACTGAAAACAGTTACCTGTCCCATCCATAAAAAATAATAGAAGTTTCAAAACAAATTTTAATTGCTAGGTTAAAAACAGCCACAATCAATCAATCAATCAACTAATCAACAGCAATAGCACTTAGACTTAGATACTGACCCATAGTGCTTTACAGCACTCCCTGGGTGGTTTAAAATGTCAGCATATTTCCCCCAACAATCTGGGTCCTCATTGTACTGGCTTCAGAAGAATGGAAGACTGAGTCAACCTTGAGCTGATTGAGATTGAACTCCTGGCTATAGGCAGAGTTAGCCTGCAATACTAGCAATAGCACTTAGACTTATATACAACTTCACAGTGCTTTACAACCCTCTCTATGCCATTTACAGACTCAGCATATTGCCCCTAATAATCTGGGTTCCCATTTTACCAACCTTGGAGGAATGGAAGGCTGAGTCAACCTTGAGCCAGGCAGGATTGAACTCCTAGCAGTGAACAGTGAGTTAGCCTGCAATACTACATTCTAAACACTGTGCCATTGGGATCTTAGTAATATAGCTGATTTGAATGCTGAACTTTCAGTTTTGGTTGTTTTTAGATTTTTATTTCAGTCATATGGTTGGTTACAAAAGTCAAATTATACTCTGGATAAACTTGATCAAGTTTATAACTGATGAACCTCAGAAATAAATTAACAGAGTTTCAGAATTATCTAAACCACAAGCCTGGAGAGAGCTTAAACAAGCTAGTTACAAATTCTGGTTAAAAAGACAATGAAATAATGGTGCATGTAGGATGATAATCGATGAGTTAATCCATTTCTACAGCTAAATCTACCTCTTGTCTTTTTGGGATCTTGTAATAAATTCTCAAGAAATCCAAGGATCTTGTTTCAAAATGTTGGGCTATCTTGACATTTATTATGGATGCTAGAATAGGTTAGATGTCTTCAGTTAAAATATGGCCAGTAGAAAATTTCATCACAAATGATCCATCTTTAGAAATTTTCTAAATACAATTAATAGAATAGAATAGACTAGAATAGACTAGAATAGACTAGAATAGATTAGACTAGACTAGAATAGACTAGACTAGAATAGACTAGAACAGAACAGAACAGAACAGAACAGAACAGAACAAAACAAAACAAAACAGATAGAATTCTTTATTGGCCAAGTGTGATTGGACACACAAATAATTTGTCTTTGGTGCATATAGTCTCAGTGTACATAAAAAGACAAGATACATTCATCAAGAAACACTTAATGATAATCATAGGGTACAAATAAGCAATCAAATTATATTAGGAAACAATCAATATAAATCATAAAGATACAAGCACAAAGTTACAGTCATACAGTCGTAAGTGGGAGGAGATGGAAATCCCTCACCATTCTGGATTGAAAAAAGCCGTGCTAAGATTTGAAAAATATTTCAAAACACTAAAGTGTAATTGTACATCAACCCTATAAATATTTAATGAGAAAGCAACTCCATGTTTTGATCAACTCTAAGTCAAGGTTATCCTAAATAGGTATATGTAGGACTGCAGTCAGAAAATAATTGGCAAAAATCTGCCCTTTTTTATATTTTGTTTTTTATATACTGTATAAATAAGCATAGAAGCTGGAGACTTAATAGTGCCTTCAGAATAGTGATTTCCTTTAGAGTGTTTTTTTCCCCACTTATTTTCTCCCCAAAGGAATAGCTCACAGTCTCCTTGATTGGACTATCATCATACTTGATGTTTAACATAACTGAATGAAATGTAATTTTTACCAAATTCATTCAAGTTATCTGCATTCTGTAGATTGAGACAATTGCTTGCTTTGCAATTAAGGTTCATTACATTGGTTTCCTAAAGGCATTAATGTAAAGGGTTTATTTGTTAAAGCTCAGGTTGAAATAAGTAGTGAATTTATAAATGACAGCTGTTTCACAAATGATCTGCAACAGGTGGTAGAAATATTCATCTTACTCATTTAGCCATCTCCAGGTCTGCAGACATTTGCTTTGGAGAAATTAATAAGATTGGTTCCTACAATGTCTGACATATCCAATGTCATCCCTTCATTTATGTATTTCTAGGCTGGAACCAAATTCAAAGTGAATTTTATAGGGAACACTCAATTTTAAAAGCCCCTGAAGGAACATGCAGTAGTAAATAGGAGTCAAATATATGATGTAGCTGCTTTTAAAACAACAATTGCCAAATAAATATACTGTGATTTATAAAATCTACAGATTTTAAGGAATTGTCTCTTTCACTGCTGTATGTCTCCCTAGGTGTTCATTAAATAGTGTAAAATTTTATATGCTATAAATAGACACACTGCACTATATATTAAAACACCACATTATTTGCGAAGGATCCAAATTATAGCAAATTACCAAACTTATATCATCAAACTTAATATACGTACATTTTATCTGTACTCGCACGTGCATGTGCACACACACCAGTGGTGGGTTTCAAAAATTGTTCTAACCTACTCTGTGGGTGTGGCCTCCTTTGTGGGAGGGGCTTGCCACCCATGTGACTGGATGGGAGTGGCTTGCCGCCCATGTGACCAGATATGAAGATGCCGACAACACTTGTCAGAACCACCTTAAATTACCTCACACACAGCACTGGCATGCATAAGAATACGATGTAAACTTTTTTTTTAAAAGGCATCTTTGGTATGCATTAAAACAACTTCAACACACGCAATGTTCTGATTGCACCACAAACGCAGTAGTCATCCTTACCTTTCACAGAGGCACTGAGTTTTATAAATATGAGCATGATAGTGTAGAATAATCATATCCAAGGACCAGTGGTGGGTTTCAAAAAAATTTGGAACCTTTTCTGTAGGTGTGGCCTGCTTTCCGGGTCCACTGGTGGAACCTTTTCTAACCGGTTTGGTAGATTTGACGAACCGGTTCTACCGAATAGGTGCGAGCTGGTAGGAACCCACCTCTGGCACACACACACACTCACACACACACAGACACACACACATCTGAGTGATGGCTATGAGAGGAAACTTTCTGGCTACAAAGGGACAGTTACTCTGTTGTCTTTAAAAGTGTTCTGACCCAGTCTTAGCAGAAGCAAGAAACAGGCTCCTTGTCATAAAAAAAATCTCTCTTTATTTACCTCTTGTGAATTAAGTGCATTCACCCACCGAAAAGTCTACATATAGCATATTGCCCCCAACAATCTGGGTCCTCATTTTACCGATCACAGGAGGATGGTAGGCTGAGTCAACCTTGAGCCTGGTGAGGTTTGAACTGCCAAATTGCAAGCAACCAGCAGTCAACAGAAGTAGCCTGCAGCCCTGCATTTTAACTACTGCACCACCTGGGCTCTATGAGGAGAAGGAGAATGAAGAGATGTTGGTTGTAGAGGAAAGCAGACAAGAAGTTGTGAGTTGGATAGAGGACATCTTAAAAGTGACAATGAGCACCTCATTGAGGCAAATTATATCACTGCTACTCTTCAAGTAGATGAATCATTGTTTCCACATTGCAAAGGATCTCATCACAGTTAAGACCTAGCAATCACAAAGGCTTGGAGAAAATATAAGCACCTCACACATTGATCGAACTTTCCCTACAATTATTAATTCTAGTTCTGAGCTAGTCTCTTTGTTGCTCAGAAGTATAAACCTTGTTTCAAGTGACCACGGCGTACCTCTCATTTTCCTACCTTTTCCTCCAAAAAGAACAGGAATCTGAGAATTTTTTGCAGACCATCTGTACAGAGCAGTAAACATAAATCAATACGGATCTCAGCAAGCTACTTATCTTGTTCAAGTACTCCATCCAGAAACCATCTTTCCCGGAACTGTCAATGCAACAGATGGATGAAGCAGTCCCATCTGGCTGTTTGAAGACTTTTCCATACAAGAGCAAATCAACGCTCTTTGATTTTCTTTGCAGAGAGCACTTTGGAAAGGATTTACAAATGTTAAGACAAAGTTTATATGACTTCTAAACATCGAATCTCGCAGGTTAATGACTGCAAAGCCTGCAAGTAGAATTAATCCGGTATACTTTAACTTGGAAAGTTCTTGACTCCAATATAGATTACTGAGAAAAAGCAGAAGTCCTTGAAATTGATCGGCTAACATTTGGTGCCATTCTGCCTGCAGACATATTGGCTTCTCTCTTTTTTTTTTCCTGCCTAGGAACCTAAATATAATATATCCAGAAGTTTTCTGTCTCCAAAAAAAAGTCCTTTGGGAACAGGCAGTTTGTAGATGTACAGTAAATTATAAAATTAAGAAAGCAATAGATGAAAGCACCATTAAAACCAAAAGCTGGGTTGTGTTCACTGGTATAATGATCCAAATGATCATTATACATATGTGATGAAGCTATTGATAGAAGTTAATATTTCTAGTTCAAAATAGAACTGTGGGATCTTTATTGTTCTCTGAGCTTCATTTTTGTTTCTTTCAGGCATTTCATTACAAAACAAGAAGAGATGATTTTACCTAGTTTAGTAATCAGAGGTGGTATCCAGCAGGTTCTGAACAGTTCTGGAGAACTGGTAGCGGAAATTTTGAGTAGTTCAGAGAACCAGTAAATATCACCATTGACTGGCCCCATCCACATCTATTCTCTGCCTCCCGAGTCCCAGCTGATCAGGAAGAAATGGGGATTTGGGAGTAACCTCCCCCTGGAGTGGGGAGGGAATGGAGATTTTACAGTATCCTTCCCCTGCCACGCCCACCAAGCCATGTCACGCCGAACAGGCCACACCCACAGAACCAGTAGTAAAAAAAAAATGAATCCCACCACTGTTAATAATGAAATATCTGCAAGAAGACAACCATGTTCGGAAAGCCACAAGGTCCCACAATGTGACAATGTTGCAATGAAATTTATGGTTCAGTCTGATATAATGCTTGGGGGCCCAAATGAGTGGAACGTCCCACCCCCTTGTTTCTATTGATGATTCAGTGTGTTTCTTTCATTTGGTTGCTCTATGATTTAATTTTTATAATCATTATTGTAATTATTTTATTTTAATATTGTTCGATAACCAGAGTCATGTCTTCAGCTATGTTAAATGAGAGAGAGAGAAATGATAGAGGGGAGGGATAACCAAGCACAAGAAATCAGAACTCAAGGTGGTTTAAATGGTTACAGGTTTATTGCATGCTAACACTCTACAAGAATCTGAACTACTATTAGTCAAAGCCAATTGACAATATATAAGAGTCAGCAGAATTCAAGGTGGCCTGGACTTATCTCTCTTATAGAGACTCAAGACTAATGACATGCTTGACCCCTCCCTCAGGCTCAGCCTGGCCTTCTTCTAAAGATAAAGAGTACAGAGGTCAATTCAAAATGAGATGGTGAACATCTAAGCTTTTCAGCTTGCTTTAGGTATTTTAGCATTCCTGAAAACAGCAATTTAGTTGTTGCTCCATCTGCCTCACCAAAACAGGTCAGGAAAGGTGCATATGTATGCAATTACCTACTTACAGCCTTGCTTTTAGTGCAAAATATATAAGCTGTAGCATACACATTAAAAAAAGCAGATTTCTCCTCCATACAAGGAAGCATTTAATTAATGCTTGGGGTAATGGTTTTTGCTAATTGAAAAATAACTGAGCATAACTGAAGTCTGTTTAAATAATCCTGTTTATGAGAAAGCGAAGAAGCAGGCATGATGTTAGATGGTTAGTAATAAAAAAATGACAACATTACAGTGGACTGCTATTCAGGCTGTCAAAGGGAATAAATCGTTCTGCAATAAAAATCTATGTGAGCTTTTGGATAGGTTATATTATGTTGTAGATGTCTCCTAATCTCACAGAGAGCCATAGTAGCTCTTTCCCAAGCAGAGCCTTCCAAGTTCATTTTTTGGTCTCTTCATTATAGCATGACATCTCCCATCTCTTTACAACCATAACAGATAAGCGTGACAAGCATCATATTTGTTTTTGCCTGCTTGCCCATTATTTTAAAGCTTGTTTTTCATTGTTATTCCTCTTGTCTACAGTAAGGAAAATTTCTCTGGTAGAGATTAATTAAAAAGATTATCTCACCACACAAGATAAAGAAAATTGTCATTCCCGACTCTGCCAAGGAAATTCATTTTGCCAACCTATAAAATGGATATGTGTTGCAGTATCATTTTTAAATACTTGCTGACATGACAGCATGGAAAACAGAATCCAAATATTATACTTTTTTAAAATATCTTATTTTAGCCATGGGGAAGATGGGCAAGGAACAGGAATTGTATCCAAAACTTGTTTCTCATTTTATCAACAGCAAATTATTTTCAGTCATGTTTCAGCCCTAATTTACAAATAGGGTGCCTTTATTATCATTTTTCTTAATTTGTTGTCGATCAGTTCTAAAGATAATGTAGTAGAATTGTATGAAGGAATATCTAACATAACACAGTTCTAGGCTGTATAAACAGAGGGATAGAATCAAGATCACGTGAAGTGTTAATACCACTTTATAATGCCTTGGTAAGGCCACACTTGGAATATTGCATCCAATTTTGGTTGTCACGATGTAAAAAAGATGTTGAGACTCTAGAAAGAGTGCAGAGAAGAGCAACAAAGGTGATGAGGGCACTGGAGGCTAAAACATATGAAGAACAGTTGCAGGAACTGGGTATGTCTATTTTGATGAGAAGAAGGACTAGAGGAGATATGATAGCAGGGTTCCAATATCTCAAGGGTTTCCACAAAGAAGAGGGAGTCAAGATATTCTCCAAAGCACCTGAGGGTAGAACAAGACGAACTGGGTGGAAACTAATCAAGGAGAAGCACAGCTTAGAACTAAGGAGAAATTTCCTGACAGTTAGAATATTAATCAGTGGAACAACTTGACTCCAGAAGCTGTGAATGCTCTAACACTGGAAGTTTTTAAGATGTTGGATAACCATTTGTCTGAAGTGGCATGGGGTTTCATATTCTGAAGATTACACTTTGTCCAGCCCTAAACTAAGAATAACAGTAATTCTTTCAAGATGAGTTTTTATTGTTTCCCTCTTATAAATGAAATATTGGAAACTCCACTATCTGCATCTTCAATATACTCTGTGGACTATTCAAGAGGGACTGTCTTTACCCTCTTTCTCTCACACATTATATCTAGGCTGGCTTGCCCCTTATTACTCTGGAATTCTCTTGATGCATTTTTCAGACATGCCCTCAACTGGAGGTCAAATCTATCTCTATGAATAGCAATAGCAATAGCAATAGCAGTTAGACTTATATACCACTTCATATGACTTTCAGCCCTCTCTAAGCGGTTTACAGAGTCAGCATATCGCCCCCACAGTCTTGGTCCTCATTTCACCCACCTCGGAAGGATGGAAGGCTGAGACAACCTTGAGCCGGTGAGATTAGAACCGCTGAACTGCAGATAACAGTCAGCTGAAGTGGCCTGCAGTACTGCACCCTAACCACTGTGCCACCTCGGCTCTGGATCTCATTCTAAAGATCTTCTAACAGATAAAGAGTTGCAAGAGTTGCAAGAGTTGGGAGGGCTACCACAGAGAAGACTTAGAATCATAGTGCTGGAAGGGACCTTAGAGGTCTTCTATTCCAACCCACACCCACCCACCCACACAGCAAAGCATGGCACCTTATATCATTCTGGAAAATGGTCATCTAATCTTTTCCTGAAAACCTCTATCAATGGCACACCCACAACTCTGAGAGGCAAGCAGTTCTGTTGGTTACTGTATTTTTCAGAGTATAGAATCCACCTCCCTCCCTAAAAGAGCATGCAAATGTTGGTGCATCTTATACACCAAATACAGCCATTTTTGGCCTCCCAAAGCCCCGTCCCCTCATCCCATTTTTGTAAAAAATGGGTGAAAAGGGGCCGTTTTCCACAAAAATGGGAGGATTTTTGCCTTCCCTCAACCCCCAGAAGCACTCTGCAGGCTTCAGCAGGGCTGGGAAAGGGGGAAATGCCCCTGTTTTGGTGAAAAATGGGCTGTTTTTCACCATAATGGGGGTGTTTTTGCCTTCCTTCACCCCTGCTGAAACCTGCAGAGTGCTCCTAGGGGGCCGGGGAAGACAAACTCTTTTTTTTTTTACTTACTTCTTTGAAATCTTGGTGCGTCTTATACAAGGTGCATCTTATAGTCTGAAAAGTACGGTAATTGTTCTTCTTGTTCAGAAACTTCTCCCTAGTTCCAGGTTTGAACTCTCTTTAACGAGCTTTCACCCACTGCTTCTTGTCCTGCTCTCAAATGTTCTCACCAGATGGACAATTCAATGTTGGCAATTTAGTTTTGACATCATGCAATTGTTATTAATTTTTTTGTCAGCCAAAAATACAGTAGCTATAGATTGGTCAGCCTTTCCAAAACTAAGGAACTAACTGAAAATGGAACCAAACACAACATCCGTCTAAGATCTGACAGATCTAAGAGTTAAATCAGCCTGTTCATTGGAAAGATTTTAAAAGCTGATCCTTTTCCTTGGTCTAAATAGTCAGGTTTGGCATGTGGATTTTCATTCCAGAATGCTCATATGCATAAATAAATCACACAATTTCACAATGTATTGCCTGTGATAAATATTCCATGTAGAATGCTTAAATGTCTAAGCCTTCCATGATAGGAAAACATAATTCACAATTTTATGCAATTGTCCAGTCCACTTTCTTTTTCAAATGGCAGATAGGCAGGATTATTAAGACTCGTGTGAGATTCAGTGTTGAATTTGTGTGAAATATTTAACCTGGTCAAGTAACAATCTCATATGTACATTTTTTTACAAGTGTAAAACTTAATAAGTGTAAACTTCTCTTAGTTGTGGTTATTTTGTTTGTGGGGAATTTGGGGAAGGGGTTGGTGTTCAGGGGGGGGATGTTTGTTTGGTTAGTTTATGGTTCCAAATACTGTATGAACCTAGAACATTGTTTAATTTAATAACCAGATTTAGTGTGCTATGTGGATGCAGTCTAATATGCCTCAATTCTATCTCTTTTTCAAGCTTGGATGAACTTCTGTTTACTTTCTATCAGTGGTGATGCAAGATAGTTCACCCCATACATTCCATACAGCTGCATTTACTATCAAACTTATGACAAGCCTCCCATACTTGTGAACTGTTTAAAGCACCCTTGTAAGAAAATAATTCACAGCAAGTTGAATTGACTCTGAGTGGTCCAGAAGATGAAATTATTTCTATTCATTGGCCATATCAAAAAAGGCACCATATGTAGCCTACTTACTTACCAGGGAGGGATAAATGATGATGTCACTCAGCTGGATTGACAAAAAACATGTCATCACAATGTAATTTTCATTGTGTCTGTCTTTTTCTTGGCCTTGTTTTGGAAGTGTAGTAGGCCAAAGATGTATCAGGGGGGTGATTCTATTTTTTTGCTCAGGGCAGCTCAACAGGTGTCCACTGTATTTGTATGCAGGCTGATACATTTATGTTGTACTTTCAGAGTGATTGGGTTGCTTTAGGCAAGCCAGGTGTTGTCCACAAAACAGTATTGTGGTACTGGTGTAACCAGAAATGGTAGCCCATCTAGAAAATATATGCCTTGGGGAAGGAGGGAAGTTTTAGATTGTGCAAAAGTTTAGAGCATGCATTTTGGAATTTTATTATATTTTTTACTTTCGATTGAATGGTGTTTCCCTGGAGAGAGATGATAGATCAATAGTAGATGATAGATAGATAGATAGATAGATAGATAGATAGATAGATAGATAGATAGATAGATAGATAGACAGACAGACAGACAGACAGACAGACACAGAGAGGGTGGGTGAGAGGGAGGGAGGATGGGTGGATAGATGATAGATAGATAGATAGATAGATAGATAGATAGATAGATAGATAGATAGATAGATAGATAGATAGGATAGGATAGGATAGGATAGGATAGGATAGGATAGGATAGGATAGGATAGGATAGGATAGGATAGGATAGGATAGGATAGGATAGGATAGACAGACAGACAAGAGATAGATAATTTATTATTTATGTGATATGTAGTAAACTCAAACAGTCTCCCCCCACTCCTTGGAAGATCAAAACTAATTTGATTAGATTTAGACTATAGATCCAGAGAAAAGACATTGTGATCACGTAATCATTTAAAGGAGCTAAACAGGTAGGCTGCATCTCCATAAAAAAAGCTTTGCACTAACATGAATGGAATAATGCTTAGTTTTCACTAAGAATTTGACCAGTAACAATGAATAGAAGATTCCTCCCTGCATGCAGAAAATAAATTCTTTGGCATGTTTTTAAAGATGGCCTCAAATGCTTTATCTGATTTCAATTCTCCTGGCTAATGATGCTGCTCTAAATCCATTATAAATAAAACACTTTAATTCATTCTCAGCAAAATTTGGAACGTCTCCTTTTAAAACCCTTATGTAGTGTGATTAGGAAGTATTGCAGTCCCATAGCCAGAGTGCCACTCATAATGTCCTCACATACACGTCATTAACTTTTTGGTCACCTTGGTTTAATAGACTTTCTTCTGACCTTGTCAAGCATGCAGATCCAAGCAGATAAGTGGATGGATTCTGACAACCATGGATGTGGTATATCTTTTTACTCCACTGTAACAAAATGTGTTAAAAGCCATTTGTGGGTAACAAATTTGGACATACATGCATACATACTAGCTGGATACACATGCTCTGCTAGGAAACTATGTGATTGGGCTTGATAAATCGACACTTACAGCTTTTAAATTAATGAGTAGTTACAATTGGCCTCTCCTCTTCCCTTCTCTCCCTCAGGCTTGCCCCACCGAGGCCTCTCCTATATTATCCCCTTCTCTCCCTTAGTCTAACTTCTTACCATCGGAGCATTTTTCAGGTCCGGAGGGGGAGTAGAATGTCTAAACTGCCAGCCCACAGGCCGGATGAGTCAGGCACTGGTCACGCCCACACCCAAGTGGCAGTTGGAACAGAGTTCTTTTCAGTTGGGGAGGGGGAGTACAACATCTAACACCTTAGCATCAGAGTATGTTAATTATAATATAAGAAATACTAATGATCTGATGGTCATTTCGAAGAATCCTTTCTTAGCGTGCACCTAGAAGCCAAGAGGAACATACGTGGCAAATTTCAAGTTTGTAGGCTTTATGATTCTGAATATATATATATATATATATGTATATGTATATGTATATGTATATGTATATGTATATGCATATATATATATATATATATATATATATATATATATATATATATATATATATATATATATATATATATTCAAATTAGTCCATGAAAAGTTACAGAGAAGAGGACCTTCTTTCTGGCTTACTCTACTCAAGAATTTCTTTAATATTTCAGGAATGTCCTTCCAGGAGATTGGTCATTAATAAATAAAGTTCTAGGGATAAGGACCTGCCCTTCCCTCTATTATTTTATCCAGCTTCTTTTCTAAAGGACAAAGGGAAATGGGTTCCTTTCCTGCTGTGGATGACAAAAACTCCGAATGTGGTATGTTAGCAGAGAGCACAGTCCTTTTTCCAATCCATGAAATGTCATTTCCTAGGTATCCTGCTGAGCTTAGCTCAGAGTCATGATGCCAAAACTGCTAATAAAAAAGAATAAAGGTTAATGAAGGCATTGGGTTATTTATTAGCAGGAATAAAATTACCTCCTTTCTATCTGTATTGTTTGCTCAAGCAGAAGGTTTCACCTTTGAATTTTCACTGGACTTTCTTTCTTGGAGTGTTCAGAGCGCTGAATTTCTTAGCTAAGTCACAACGTTCTTTCTGTATTTTGTTTCTGTCTCTTCTGCCCAAGAATATGCAGGGATTGATTCTAGCAGGTCACCCTGAGTAAAGTAGAAATGGGAAAACCATCTGATTTTCATTAGTAAAAAGAAAATTCTGGCAGTCTGTTGATCTGCCAGTTTATCAAGCTGACAGCCAGATTGCCTGACTCAAGGTTCGTTTCTCCCATTCAATTTTCTTTAAATGTGAGCATTGTTAATTAGTCAGCAATCAAGTCAGTTCTGACTCTGGTTGACTTCATGGACAAATGTGCTCCATCCCAACTTACATCTGGTATTTCAATTGACACCCTTTCCAAGGACATCTAAGTGAAGTCCACTGACAGAAATCCTCAGTGAACTACCCATGTAGTAGAGTTTATGCATACAAAGCATTTATGTTTTTAGTGATTATCCACTGCTACTAAATGGGATTCTACCAGTTTGGTGGGTGTGGCTAGCTGGGGGGGATGTGACTGAGTGGGTGTGCTCAACTTGACATCACTCACACCCACTCAATCACATCGACCACCACCACCACCAAGCCACGTCCACAGGAAAAGGTAGATTTTGGGGGGGATTTCTACCTATCTACCCCTGCCCTCCCTTTGCCAGTCTCCCCCATTTCCCCTCCTTTAGTGGCGCTGGCCCTAGCCCCCTTCCTCTCCCACCATCACCTCTATGTTTTGGCTGCTTACCTTCCATGGTGGCTGGTCCAGACGCCAGATGGCAAACTGACCGGAGTTTTCGACAGGTCCCCAGCCAGCCACCACTGCTGGCAGGCCACCAAAAAGTACCTGAGATCAGCAAAAAGCTGCTGCCATCATCACCATTTTTATTTACATTGCCTTGCAAGTCTAGCAGGTGTGAACCAGCTGAATACCACCTCTGGATTCTACTTTAAAGTGGAGCAGAGCCTATACTTTTTCAGTTTCATTGCCAGTATATTCCTATGTAGTCCCATAGCTTAAATTCTGTTTACTATGATCTCCTGATTTATTTCCTCTAAGTCCATTTATTTCTAAAGCACTGAATCCATGTTTCATTCCTATGTTAGCATTTTCCATCACTCATGCATAATACATTTAAAGCTCCAACTGCATGTCCCTTTGTAAAACAAGGAACATTTTTCTGCATTAGAAGCATCCATTAAGGATCATCAGTGATGCCTCCATATCGTTACCATGATCTACTCTTGAAAGTGAAATACTCCTCTTCCTTAGTTCCGATAGAAGAGATTATTTGTAGCTTGGAGTTGAACTGTGGGTCCAACTTGATAATATCAGAGGATGGTTGTTCTCTTGCAGACATTTCGTTACCAAATTAAGGTAACATCATGAAATGTCTACAAAAAAACAACCAAGCTGAGAGAACATCAAAATGTTGTGGCCTGTTGGCTGCCAGCCCCTCTGGCAGCCAAATCAGAGGAGGGGGCATGGGAGTCAGGATCAGCACCAGGGCAACTTGAAAGCTCCGAGGGGAAAGAGGGAATGGAACTGGGAGAGAGAGAGAGAGAGAGGGAGGAGGAGCCTGGGCCATCCATCTGCCCTCAGATAGAGAGTCAACAGCCCCCAGGTCTGGAGGTGGTTGATGAAGAAGAGAAGGAACAGCTGGGTCCAGTTCCTGATGCATGGCTGCACAGGAGGCAGAGGAGAGGAGAGCAGTGGAAATATGTGGGCCGATCCTGGGGAAGGAAGAGCCACCGCTGCTAGCAAGGCTCCACCCTAGCTCTGGGGATAAAAGGTAGATGGTCTCACTTAACAAAAGAAAGTTTGGGCTCAATTGTTATAATAAGTTGAAGATTACTGTATATCTCCTTTACCAGCTGCTCCTGACAATGTCAGAAAGCCCATCACAGTTTTCAACCCACAACCCAGCATTCCCCAGTTTTGTTTGTATGTATGTATGTATGTATGTATGTATGTATGTATGTATGCATGTATGCATGCATGCATGCATGCATGCATGCTTGGTATTCTTATATTGTATTGTAAAAATCCCAAAAACCGTAGTAAAGCTATCAAATCTCCAATATCCTTGAGAGCCACTTGATCTGACTCATTACTTCCAGGGAAGTCCCTGCTTTCATTTATGTTTCTGCTTTGATGGAGTGATCTAATCAAAGCTTCACTGAACCAAATGACCCATTAGAAGTTGAATCTCAGATGGTTGGATGCTGCCAGCTTTTTGAGTAAATGGTGCATAAAATATGATGGGAGTGGTAGTGGAAATAAAGTTTGGTAGTAAAAATGAAATGAAATATTTATTTGATTTGCTAAAGTTGAGATTTCTAAAATCCGAATTTGGATTCCCCCCCCCACCAAAAAAAAAGTATTCTTGGGAAAACTTGATTTTCTTGTGCCAAATGTTTGATCCTATGTTACGCTCTTTGCAACAAAAATAGTATTTTCTGGTTCTTTTAAATTAGGTAATTAAATAATGAATTAAATGTCACTGATACTGAAGACCATCAGTTTAAAATTGACTGGTTCCCTCTCCCCTCAACTACTTCTTGTGGTAAAGTTTGAGTTTCCTATCAAAATCAATGGCATTAAAGCATGCTGACTTCTGCCTATGCTAAATTTTATAAGTATATGTGCAAATAAAACTCCTTTTGAACAGCATTATAATTTATTTAGAGACTAAAACATATGAAGAACGGTTGCAGGAACTGGGCATGGCTAGTCTAGTAAGAGAAGGACCAGGGGAGACATGATAGCAGTCTTCCAATATTTGAGGGGCTGCCACAGAGAGGAAGGGGTGAAGTTATTTTCCAAGGCACCAGAAGGCCAAACAAGGAATAATGGATAAAAATTGATCAAGAAGAGATTCAACCTAGAAATAAGGAGAAATTTTCTGACAATGAGAACAATCAATCAATGGAGCAGCTTGCGTTCGAAAGTTGTGGGATCTTCATCACGGGAAGCCTTCAGGATGAGATTGGACTGCCATTTGTCAGAAATGGTGTAGGGCAGGGGGTTGAACTAGATGACATACAAAGCCCCTTCCAACTCTGTTAATCTGTAATCTTATTTATTTGAATGTATATGTAAATGTCTATCTGTGTGTGTCCTAAATCACAATAGGGGGCAATTGCTATTTCCAAAAACACTTTAAATAAAAACAAGTAAGCACTCTCACACTAAGTACCAATTTTATTGGACTGATGTCCTTCTGCCTACCATCTCCAAAGTTCTATCTTTGCCTATGATTTTTCTCTGCAACTTGGTATTTGTTTCCAAAATAGCAGGCTGGGCACCATCTGTCATTGTCTTTTACTTTAATTGAAAGAAAGAGCTACATGTTATTTACATATTGCTACTAAAAGAACATTGTGCATTTTTTTCCAGTGCAATGGTTACAGGTTTTGACAAAAGTTTTAAGGAATCATTATATTGGATGATTCTTTGCAATCAGACAAACAATGGGGACATTTTGCAGAAGCCGAGGAAGATTGTGCCTAAAATTAGTTTCAGGCTATATATTATAATTCAAATATAGTTAGTGGCGCTTTTGTTGCTCAAAAGAAGATTTTTGTTCCTCTAGGAAGATAACTGTGCTGATTTTTTTTATAAAAAAATAACCTAAGTCTAACCTTGCCTAAGTTGACATCTTTAACATGTGTTGGGAATCCACCACATGTTCCGGATGTGGTGGGTTCCAGATCGCAGCGTACTGTCGCAACCAGTACACTGCGATGGGGCCAGGCATCCACCACGGGCACGCGAGCTGCACACGCATGGACATTCACCACCCTGTGATGCTCCAGCTGCTCAGTGGACCATTGCGCAGGTGCTGTACACTGTGCGCGCATGCAGAAATCACCCAGCTGGCTTAAATAAAGGGAAGGAACATGAGTGGGCAGGTGGGGCCTCCAAAGCAGCATTCCTTTATGGTGGCTGCTGCTCCCAGCAGCCACCAGTACGCCCATACTGGGGCGTACCGGCCGGAACCCACCATTGGAATCCACACAATGTCAGGGTTCCAAGTAACACTCCTAACGAAAGAAGACTCTGAGGCTTGAGCTTCCCCAAAGTTCCATTTTATTAGAGATGTCATATTGGCACATCTGGGAAAACTGCAATCTGAAAGCTTCCAGGTTTTCCCCACCCAAAAGAAAGTCCAAGCCCCTGTCCACTACATGGCCCAATCAGGAACCCTGAAGGTAAGATGTAGAGATATAATTTCAGAAGAATGTATCTGTAGATGTAATGGTACATGGAATGACCTTGGAAGTGGAGGAGGGGAAGAGAAACTGTCTAGACAAGATGAGATAAAAGAGGAAATGGTCCACAGCTGCATAATGGGTGGAGTACAAGACCCAGAAAACCTCTAACTTCTCAAGCTGTCACAGAGGCAGAGGGAATATCAAAGAATTGGGTCTCAAGTTAAGGGTTATTTAATTCCTTTCTGAGATATTGGTATACCCCAGTAGTGGGGTTCAAATAATTTAACAACCGGTCTCTGTCCTAATGACCAGGTGGGTAGGCGGGGCTTAGTGGTCATGTGACCGTGTGGGCATGGCCAACTCAACATTACTCAGGTCGATGGGCTCTTCATCTTAGCTGTTACAATGTAATAAGGATTAACTGGAGAGGTAGTTTCTGTAAGCAGGTCAATAAAGATTAAGCTAGAAACAACACCAGGATGTTTCCTTCCTGCCTTCCTTACAGGATTAGCCCTGTAAAGCGGAAAAAAACCAAAAGAATTTTTTTTCCAACAACCAGTTCTCTGAACCTCTTAGAAAGTTAAGAACCGGTTCTCCCGAAAAGGTGAGAACTGGCTGAATCCCACCACTGGTATACCCTCAGAAATTAAGGACACAATGACATCTCTGATACAATTTTATGAGATGTGACCTAATTTGGAAAAGAGAATTAAGACCATAGGTTTATACTCGCAGAATATTAAGTAAAGTAATTTCCCATAAACAGATCTAGAAGGTGTAGAAGCAAACAAGTTGCAATTTTATCCATAGCTATAAATGGAATGCAGGCTTTTTCTATCACTGCTCTAAGCAATCAGATAAATGGATTGTCCACTTTTGTTCCTGCTGTTGTAACTTTAAAAGAAGTTGATGGAGACACATGGCTGAGCATTTGTGGACATCAAGTGCCTGTCTAGATTGGAGACAGGCCAACTGATTGACTGAATGAAGTAGACGCTTTGAGCACTTGATACCACCCTCGATAAGGCTGTGGTTTAAGCACGTAATCTGTTGAGTAATTTAATTTTAGCAAAGTAACTTGGTGCACAATAACTTGGATTGATTCTTAGAATACAACAGTTTATTTCTACCAGACTATTACCATTGAGCAGCTGACTTTTAAAGATTATTGCACGCTGTTATAAAATATAATATGCTACATAAATTCCTTGCTCATAACAACCAAGAAGAAAAAACTTAAGGTCATTTTTTTAATAAGGAACAGCACTGAATGCAATTCACAATCTCTTTTCTAAACAACAAAGAAATACATTCTTAAAAATGTACAGTATGCCCAGGAAGAGTATTATTAGGTTGGCTTTGTTATACTTTAAGAAAAGATCTTTGAGATTAATACTGTTTGCATTAAAAAACAAAGCGAGAGAATGTCTAGAATTCCAAACGAAGGGATATTTATATACTTTTTAACTGCTAGGCAGATCTTTAAACATAGACAGAAGGTACTTTTATCATCTGAATACAAAAAATATTAACATTTACAAATGCTCTGGCACAGTCTTTCAATAAACAATTTTCCTTATGGAGCCGTCAACTTTCTAATATATTACTTCATTTTATTTTAAAGGAGAAGAAATGGAGCTTATGTTCACAAGGTAGAACTGAAAAATAAAAATGACCAGGTAAACTCATATTTCTGAAGTTAGAATAAATGCTGTGAAAGTTTTGGGGTGGATTTTTTTTCTCTCTTCCCAATAACTTTCCTTGTAGAGTTTGCTGTTCTCATTTCATAACGGCTTTCTTGAAAAGGACTGCACCATCATCTTTTTACTGGTTGCATTATTCATGTGAACTAGATTCCAAGCAAATGGCAGTAAAAGTAAACGAAAAATCTGGTCTGCAGAGATGGAAACCAGAAACCTCATCATCTCAGTCAACTTGAACACATGAGCAAGTCTTTGGCTTTAAAAGCATAATCCGTAAACACTTGGCAGGCCTCGTGGCTGTTGCAGGGCCTGGCCTCACCATGGCAACCGTCTGGACATCTGTAGTGAAGACCAGGGTGCCACTGATGGGAATCTGTTCAGTAGAATCAGTTTTATTTATTTTATTTATTTATTTTTATTTAATTTGTCAAATGTGTGCAAGATAACTTGTATTAGTATAAACATGGACATAAACAAAGGAAATGAGTATAAATAAATGAGTACAAATAAATGGGGACAATAGGACAGGGATGGAAGGCACGCTGGTGCGTTGATGTACGCCCCCTTTATGGATGTCTTAGGAATCAGGTGAGATCCATGGTAGACAGTTTAAGGTTGAACCTGTGGGGGTTTGAGGATGTAACAACGGAGTCAGGTAGAACATTCCAGGCGTTGATCACTCTGTTGCTGAAGATGTATTTTCCACAATCGAGTTTGGAGTGGTTTATCTTCAATTTGTGTCTATCCTGTTTCCCTGAAAATAAGACCTCCCCAGATAAAAAGCCCAATTGGGCTTTTGAGCACATGTGCTAAAATAAGCCCTCCCCTGAAAATAAGCCCTCCCTGAAAATATTGCAACACAGCAGCAGCCATGAGGTGACCATGCTCACCGCCTCCTGCACCTCAAAAATAATAAGACCTCCCCCAAAAATAAGTCCAAGCGCTTATTTCAGCGGTCAAAAGAAAATAAGACCCTGTCGGGGGAAACACGGTATTGTTTGCCCAAGTATTATTGAGGTTGAAGCCAAAGTAGTCATTGACAGGTAGGGCATTGTAGCGAACAGTTTTGTGTACTATGCTTAGATCAAACCTTAGGCAGCGTAGTTCCAAGTTGTCCAAGCCCAAAATTTCGAGCCTGGTGGTATAAGGGATTCTATTGCAGTTAATGATAGCTATGCAATAGGGGCAGGAAGTGCAGGTAGTTCTTGACTTACAACAGTTCATTTAGTGACCATTCGAAGTTACAACTGAAAAAAAGTGACATTTCTTACACTTACCATCTTTGCAGCATTCACGTGATCAAAATTTGGATGCTTGGCAACTGGTTCGTATTTAGGACCATTGCTGTGTCCCAGGGTCATGTGGTCTCCTTTTGTGACCTTCTGCCAAGAAGAGTCAATGGGGAAGCCAGATTCACTTAACAACCAGGTTGCTAAGTTAACAACTGCAATGATTCACTTAACAAGTGTGGCAAGAAAGGTCGTAAAAGGGTGCCAAACTCACTGAAACAAATGTCTCATTTAGGGACATAAATTTTGGGCTCAGTTGTGGTCGAGGATTACCTGTGACGGTTTTCACCATCACGATGGTGTCAAAATTGTTGACAGCAATCACATGTTAAAAACTTAAAAAAAATTAATTCTAGCTCGCGTTTGTCCCATTATGGAGTCCCTGTAAAAAGAGTTTTCCTCCCAACATGATTTGTGCTTACATTTTTTTCCTCCCCATCTCATTTACTTTGGTCTCAAGTTGTAGGTTGGTTAGTCTTGATTTAATCTTCTGGTCTAACATTTATATCCTCAGAGAGCAAAAAGTCGTGGGGCGCTTCAGCACAAGGTGTTTGTGCCAGTCAAATCCAATGCCAGACTTCTGATTTATTTCTGGCTCAGCTGGATTATCCAAATTGCAAAAAAAAAAAAAAAAGTCGTATTTCTTTTGCAGAGATAAAGTTCTGCACAGCATTTTGGGCAGCCCTTTACCCTCAGCGAAGAGAATTCTTGCTTCATTCCTTCTCCATAACTTCCTACTAGTACGTTTTTGAAGAACAATGGTGGCTTAATTTATGAATTGTGTGTTGTCAAATTCCCTTTGCTATTTATTTGTTTGGATTTCCTATCATTCTGAATGTTAAGCTTCTGAGGATATAAAAGGCTTCTGAGACAACAAGCCAAGTGCATTTTCCCATCCATATCAATCTTGAAGATAGCTGATCCTACATGAGGAATATGCTTCTAAAATAAATATTAATCTTGTATCAGCTTTCCCCAAAGTGCTCTGAAGACAGATTGAACTATAATCCTGATTCCCAAAACCATGCGTATTCTCCCTACTGGACAGAGATGACAGGATTCTAGCACATCTTCAGGACACTAGAAAAGAGATGAACAATTCACAGATAAGGATGCCTATTCTCTTAACAATGCAATTGTGGACATAACAATGTTCTCATCAATGTTCTTCTTCTTTTATAATTCCCAAAGACTGTACACTTCATGAGCAAAGAGTTAAACTGGTTTGCTCTTTTTCCTAATTTTCATTAATGGGATGAAGGTCTAGGTCAGAGGTCCCCAAACTCTGCAACTTTAAGATTTGTGGGATTCTGGGAGTTGAAGTCAGAGGTGGGTTCCTACCAGTTCGCACCAGTTCGGTAGAACCGGTTCATCAAATCTACCGAACCGGTTAGAAGAGGTTCCACCAGTGGACCCGGAAAGAGGCCACACCTACAGAAGAGGTTCCCAAAAAATTTGAAACCCACTTATATACTGCTTCATAGGGCTTTCAGCCCTCTCTAAGCGGTTTACAGAGTCAGCATATCGCCCCTACAGTCTGGGTCCTCATTTCACCCACCTCGGAAGGATGGAAGGCTGAGTCAACCCTGAGCTGATGAGATTTGAACAGCCGAACTGCAGAACTGCAGTCAGCTGAAGTAGCTTTCAGTGCTGCATTTAACCACTGCGCCACCTGATGAATTGCTGTCATCTAAGGATACAAGATTTTGTTCCATTTCATTTTTGAGATATAAGTCTTGAGGACAGAGAGAAGATACAGAACTTTGGAGTCATTATATTTATGAAAATAAGTCCAAGGAGTCATGCTGGCCTGCTGATGAATAGGGATGTGTAGATTATATAAAATCTGCTTCATTTAACTTCTCACTTTCGGGGGCTGATTACCGGTTTGGAATTTTTTATACAGATTTTTAATACAAAACTTCACTGGAAAAATAGATAAATGGCCTGAACTAAACAGGAGTGAAATACTAACGGAAGTTGCTGCAATGGAATCCTCTATTTTCTTCTTTAAAAAAAAAATATTTAGGTGGCCTATGCTATTTTGAACTCTTGATTAAGACCATTTGTTTGCTACAGTATAGTTTTACCATTTGTGTGTGTGTTTTTTTCTTTGTGAACTGCATACAACTGCATACAGTTGCTGTCAGTTGGGCAGTGTAAAAAAAACATTGAACAATACATCCTAAATCACCCAGCCTTCTCTTGGCTGTTTAATACTCTTGGGGAAACCTGAAAAATATGCGGTCAGTTGGATATTTGTTCTTGGCAAAATGATAAGCTGGAGGTCCTTGCTGAAATAAGCTGCCATTGATTAGCTCTTAACGATACTGCAATAAAGGGAAGAAGATTTTCTTCTTGAGTCCTGTGTAGAACTGTCAACCCCACTAGATAGATCCGAGCAGGAACTCAACTTCCCAGGAAGACCAGAACTACACTTTATTGAGATAGATTGTAATAATAGAATCTTAAAAGTCTGATTCAGTGGTGGGTTTCTACCGGTTTGCACTGGTTCTCTGGAACCGGTAGCTCTGCCTTCAAGCAGAGAGTGAACCACTTATGTGTTGCTTTGAAAGTGGGCCTGCCCGCCTCTGGGTTATACCTACCTTTATTTCAGCTTCTGAATCCCAGCTGATCAGGGGTGGCAGATTGAATTGCCACTCCTCATCTGTTTTCCTTGTTTTCTGAAAAAGTTTCTTTCAAGTGCGCATGAGTGGCCAGTGCATGTCCAGCAGGCGTGCATGCTCTCAGTGAACTGGTAGGAACACTGGTAGGAATCCACCACTGATCTGCTTGTGTTATCCCTCTTCTTATTATAGTCCGGCAGATTGTGGATATAGTTGGCTGATTCCTTCCAAGCATTAACTTATTTCCCAGGACTTAAACAATGTTTTAACCTTCTTTGTCTGGGCCAGGGGTCCAGGCTCCAACCTTAAACACTCAAAGAGCCACCATGGTCCTAACCTGAAGTCCCCAATTCAATTCCGAAGCCAACTAGAAGTCCGGTTTCCCCACCATAGTCTCCTCCCAGCGCAGCGTCCTATTTCCTCTACCTGTCCTAACTGAAAGCCCTATCAATTGTGGAGCTGACCGGAAAACCCGCCCCTTGTCAGAGTGTCTGGCATATCCTGCTTCCCTCCTCCCAACCAGAAACTCCTCTCAAAATTGTAGTGACTGGAGACAGGGAGCCACAGCAGAGGGGTGAAAGAGCCACATGCAGCTCCAGAGCTGATCCCCTGGCTTGGGTAATGGTACTTGCATGTTTCTGTCAAGGTGACCTCTCTTGGACTCTACATAAATATTTCTGAACTATGTTAAGGTTGATGTCATTGTGAAACTATTTGCAAAGTGCCTGTATCTAGGGCAGGGTTGGATAGACCATAATAGGTACAGGAATAGGTAACTGCAAACTGCAATGACCTGAAGCATCACATCAATTAAAAACTTAAAATTTCATTTCTAAAAATATGCAGCATTGAATGTAATATTAAACCTATTCCAAACTGTTTCTTCACAGGGTCACTTTAAGAATGAAGCAGACTATAAATAAATGCATTCAAATGGCTGCTTTTCATTCAACTGTGTGGGTGGATTTCCTGGGAAAACCATGCAGTCAAAGGTGACTATAGCTGAAAATGCCACACGTTGATTGCATATCCTGGTTCCCACAATAAAACTGAACAGATGTATTTCTATTATTTCCTTGCAATTTCCCAATCTTTTGAATCTGAATCACCAAATTCATCTTGATCAGCACTTATTATGCCCGGTGTTTGCTTTATTTCTGCCCTTTATTTTGCAAAAAAATATGGACTTTCTCTTCTGAATTGTTTACTTGGTTTAATGGTTTGACTCATTTCCTATTTATCTTATTTCCATTTCTTATGATTGGCAATTCAGGCATTCTCCCCCTGCTACCTCTTTGTCTCAGCAGTACCTTCATGTTATCCCAATCTTAAATTCCTCTATTTTAATCATACTTCAAACATGAAAATAATTTGCTCCATGGTTCACCCTTTTATCTCTAGAGGGGATTGTTTTGCCAAGTGTCCAGTAATGGCCAAAGGCCAGGCAATTGGTTCTTTGCGGATCTAGAGACAATGAACATACCAGTAGTTAAGGAGATTTTAAGCTTTATTGATAAAAGAGAAAAACTGTAGCTCAGGGTTGAACCGAGAAGTCCTTGGTTCTTTCCTAGCCTGAAGGTTTTCTTGTAGACCTTACATTACCAAACTAGGTAACATCATCAGTGCTACAACTGAGTGGAGTTTGCTCTTATTTTTATAGTGGCTTGCTCTGCAAGTGTTAGTGGGAGTGTTGTTGGAGGTTCTTGTTGTTTACTGTTAGCTTGTTTGTCTGCCCTTGTTCCTTGATTGGTGTATTGTTTGTATGGTGTTAATCTTGGTGTTAATGGTATTCTTCATTGCAACATGTTGTTAGTTGTGAAGTCATGTCCGACCCATCGCAACCCCATGGGCAATGTTCCTCCAGGCCTTCCTATCCTCTACCATCCTCTGGAGTCCACTTAAGCTCATGCCTACTGCTTCTATGACTCCATCCAGCCTCCTCATTCTCTGTCGTCCCCTTCTTCTTTTGCCCTCAGTCTTTCCCAGCATTAGGTTCTTCTCCAGGGAGTCCTTCCTTCTCATTAGGTGGCCAAAATATTTGAACATTGCAACTACTAGAGGTTAAGGGAAGTGTCATTGCATCTATAATGCTACCTTCAAATAATCTCTCTTCCCATTTGGAAACCAAATCAGTAAAACTGACAAGACCAACAGACCAAAACTACAAAGATGTAACTGTCCACACAAATAAAGTGGTTTGCAGTTCCCTGTGCATCCATCTTTCCTTCCTTGAAGCCTAATGTTTATTTTAAGATGTAGTTCAAAGAGAACTCTGCTTAGGTATTCTGCCATCTTTCCAAAATGCAGTCGTTGGAAAAATAAATCAGAAGAGAAAGAGATTTGGAATATAGATTTCAGCCAGTTTTAAGGGGTATTTATTAATTCATTAATGTTTGGGTCGAATTTTCCTGCAGTGATCATCCTAGTACAGTATATTAGATTTACTGTCTATCAAGCCCTCCTCCAGGAACTTAAAATAGAGTATATAACATTTCCTACCACTTGTATATTATGAATGGATTAGGCTGAAAAATAATGACTGGTCCAAAGGTATTTAGTGAGTTGCCACAGATGAGGGTAGATATTGATTTGGCCTAAGATATTGGCCTCTATACTTCAAAGGCTATTGTTAAAAAGGATTCCAAATAGCATGCAAAAGTAAATCAGAGTCCAA